>NW_027423098.1:0-249552 GCF_048934315.1 Petromyzon marinus
CCGGGCGGTCCGGGGCGGTCCCAGGCGCTTCCGGGCGGTCCCGGGCGGTCCCGGGCGGTCCCGGGCGGTCGCAGGCGGTCCCGGGCGGTCCCGGGCGGTCCGGGGCGGTCCCGGGCGGTCCCGGGCGGTCCCGGGCGGTCCCGGGCGGTCCCGGGCGGTCCCGGGCGGTCCCGGGCGGTCCAGAGCGGTCCCGGGCGGTCCCGGGCGTTCCCGGGCGGTCCCTGGCAGTCCCGGGCGGTCCCGGGCGGTCCCGGGCGGTCCCGGGCGGTCCCGGGCGGTCCCGGGCGGTCCCGGGCGGTCCCGGGCGGTCCCGGGCGGTCCGGGGCGGTCCCGGGCGGTCCCGGGCGGTCCCGGGCGGTCCCGGGCGGTCCAGAGCGGTCCCGGGCGGTCCCGGGCGTTCCCGGGCGGTCCCTGGCATTCCCGGGCGGTCCCGGGCGGTCCCGGGCGGTCCCGGGCGGTCCCGGGCGGTCCGGGCGGTCCCGGGCGGTCCCGGGCGGTCCAGAGCGGTCCCGGGCGGTCCCGGGCGTTCCCGGGCGGTCCCTGGCAGTCCCGGGCGGTCCCGGGCGGTCCCGGGCGGTCCCGGGCGGTCCCGGGCGGTCCCGGGCGGTCCCGGGCGGTCCCGGGCGGGGGCGGTCCCAGGCGGTCCAGGGCGGTCCAGGGCGGTCCCGGGCGGTTTCGGGCGGTCCCGGGCGGTCCCGGGCGGTCCCGGGCGGTCGCAGGCGGTCCCGGGCGGTCCCGGGCGGTCCGGGGCGGTCCCGGGCGGTCCCGGGCGGTCCCGGGTGGTCCCGGGCGGTCCGGGGCGGTCCCGGGCGGTCCCGGGCGGTCCAGAGCGGTCCCGGGCGGTCCCGGGCGTTCCCGGGCGGTCCCTGGCAGTCCCGGGCGGTCCCGGGCGGTCCCGGGCGGTCCCGGGCGGTCCCGGGTGGTCCGGGGCGGTCCCGGGCGGTCCCGGGCGGTCCCGGGCGGTCCCGGGCGGTCCCGGGCGGTCCCGGGCGGTCCAGAGCGGTCCTGGGCGGTCCCGGGCGTTCCCGGGCGGTCTCTGGCAGTCCCGGGCGGTCCCGGGCGGTCCCGGGCGGTCCCGGGCGGTCCCGGGCGGTCCCGGGCGGTCCCGGGCGGTCCCGGGCGATCCCGGGCGGTCCCGGGCCTGTCCGGGGCGGTCCCGGGCGGTCCGGGGCGGTCCCGGGCGGTCCGGGGCGGTCCCGGGCGGTCCGGGGCGGTCCCGGGCGGTCCCGGGCGGTCCCGAGCGGTCCCGGGTTGTCCCGGGCGGTCCCGGGCAGTCCCGGGCGGTCCCGGGCGGTCCCGGGCGGTCCGGGGCCGTCCCGGGCGGTTTGGGGCGGTCCCGGGCGGTCCGTGGCGGTCCCGGGCGGTCCGGGGCGGTCCCGGGCGGTCCCTGGCGGTCCCGGGCGGTCCGGGGCGATCCCGGGCGGTCCCGAGCGGTCCCGGGCGGTCCCGGGCGGTCCCGGGCGGTCCCGGGCGGTCCCGGGCGGTCCGGGGCGGTCCCGGGCGGTCCCGGGCGGTCCCGGGCGGTTCCGGGCGGTCCCGGGCGGTCCCGGGCGGTCCAGAGCGGTCCCGGGCGGTCCCGGGCGTTCCCGGGCGGTCCCTGGCAGTCCCGGGCGGTCCCGGGCGGTCCCGGGCGGTCCCGGGCGGTCCCGGGCGGTCCCGGGCGGTCTCGGGCGGTCCCGGGCGGTCCCGGGCGGTCCCGGGCGGTCCGGGGGCGGTCCCGGGCGGTCCCGGGCGGTCCCGGGCGGTCCGGGGCGGTCCCGGGCGGTTTCGGGCGGTCCCGGGCGGTCCCGGGCGGTCCCGGGCGGTCGCAGGCGGTCCCGGGCGGTCCCGGGCGGTCCGGGGCGGTCCCGGGCGGTCCCGGGCGGTCCCGGGCGGTCCCGGGCGGTCCAGAGCGGTCCAGGGCGGTCCCGAGCGTTCCCGGGCGGTCCCTGGCAGTCCCGGGCGGTCCTGGGCGGTCCCGGGCGGTCCCGGGCGGTCCCGGGCGGTCCCGGGCGGTCCCGGGCGGTCCAGAGCGGTCCCGGGCGGTCCCGGGCATTCCCGGGCGGTCCTTGGCAGTCCCGGGCGGTCCCGGGCGGTCCCAGGCGGTCCCGGGCGGTCCGGGGCGGTCCCGGGCGGTCCCGGGCGGTCCCGGGCGGTTCCGGGCGGTCCCGGGCGGTCCCGGGCGGTCCAGAGCGGTCCCGGGCGGTCCCGGGCGTTCCCGGGCGGTCCCTGGCAGTCCCGGGCGGTCCCGGGCGGTCCCAGGCGGTCCCGGGCGGTCCGGGGCGGTCCCGGGCGGTCCCGGGCGGTCCCGGGCGGTTCCGGGCGGTCCCGGGCGGTCCCGGGCGGTCCAGAGCGGTCCCGGGCGGTCCCGGGCGTTCCCGGGCGGTCCCTGGCAGTCCCGGGCGGTCTCGGGCGGTCCCGGGCGGTCACGGCGGTCCTGGGCGGTCCCGGGCGGTCCCTGGCGGTCCCGGGCGGTCCCGGGCGGTCCCGGGCGGTCCCGGGCAGTCCCGGGCGGTCCTGGGCGGTCCCGGGCGGTCCAGAGCGGTCCCGGGCGGTCCCGGGCGTTCCCGGGCGGTCCCTGGCAGTCCCGGGCGGTCCCGGGCGGTCCCGGGCGGTCCCGGGCGGTCCCGGGCGGTCCCTGGCGGTCCCGGGCGGTCCCGGGCGGTCCCGGGCGGTCCCGGGCGGTCCGGGGCGGTTCCGGGCGGTCCCAGGCGGTCCCGGGCGGTCCGGGGCGGTCCCGGGCGGTTCCGGGCGGTCCCGGGCGGTCCCGGGCGGTCCCGGGCGGTCGCAGGCGGTCCCGGGCGATCCCGGGCGGTCCGGGGTGGTCGCGGGCGGTCCCGGGCGGTCCCGGGCGGTCCCGGGCAGTCCCGGGCAGTCCAGAGCAGTCCCGGGCGGTCCCGGGCGTTCCCGGGCGGTCCCTGGCAGTCCCGGGCGGTCCCGGGCGGTCCCGGGCGGTCCCGGGCGGTCCCGGGCGGTCCAGAGCGGTCCCGGGCGGTCCCGGGCGTTCCCGGGCGGTCCCTGGCAGTCCCGGGCGGTCCCGGGCGGTCCCGGGCGGTCCCGGGCGGTCCCGGGCGGTCCCGGGCGGTCCCGGGCGGTCCCGGGCGGTCCCAGGCGGTCCCGGGCGGTCCGGGGCGGTCCCGGGCGGTTCCGGGCGGTCCCGGGCGGTCCCGGGCGGTCCCGGGCGGTCGCAGGCGGTCCCCGGCGGTCCCGGGCGGTCCGGGGCGGTCCCGGGCGGTCCCGGGCGGTCCCGGGCGGTCCCGGGCGGTCCGGGGCGGTCCCGGGCGGTCCCGGGCGGTCCAGAGCGGTCCCGGGCGGTCCCGGGCGTTGCCGGGCGGTCCCTGGCAGTCCCGGGCGGTCCCGGGCGGTCCCGGGCGGTCCCGGGCGGTCCCGGGCGGTCCGGGGCGGTCCCGGGCAGTCCCGGGCGGTCCCGGGCGGTCCCGGGCAGTCCCGGGCGGTCCCGGGCGGTCCGGGGCGGTCCCGGGCGGTCCGTAGCGGTCCCGGGCGGTCCGGGGCGGTCCCGGGCGGTCCGGGGCGGTCCCGGGCGGTCCGGGGCGGTCCGGGCGGTCCCGGGCGGTCCCGAGCGGTCCCGGGCGGTCCCGGGCGGTCCGGGGCGGTCCCGGGCGGTCCGGGGCGGTCCTGGGCGGTCCGGGGCGGTCCCGGGCTGTCCGGGGCGGTCCCGGGCGGTCCCGGGCGGTCCCGGGCGGTCCCGGGCGGTCCCGGGCGGTCCCGGGCGGTCCCGGGCGGTCCCGGGCGGTCCCGGGCGGTCTCGGGCGATCCCGGGCGGTCCCGGGCGGTCCCGGGCGGTCCCGGGCGGTCCGGGGCGGTCCCGGGCGGTCCGGGGCAGTCCCGGGCGGGCCGTACGGTCACGGGCGGTCCGGGGCGGTCCCGGGCGGTCCGGGGCGGTCCCGGGCGGTCCGGGGCGGTCCCGGGCGGTCCCGGGCGGTCCCGAGCGGTCCCGGGCGGTCCCGGGCGGTCCGGGGCGGTCCCGGGCGGTCCGGGGCGGTCCTGGGCGGTCCGGGGCGGTCCCGGGCTGTCCGGGGCGGTCCCGGGCGGTCCCGGGCGGTCCCGGGCGGTCCAGAGCGGTCCCGGGCGGTCCAGAGCGGTCCCGGGCGGTCCCTGGCGGTCCCGGGCGGTCCCGGGCGGTCCCGGGCGGTCTCGGGCGATCCCGGGCGGTCCCGGGCGGTCCCGGGCGGTCCCGGGCGGTCCCTGGCGGTCCGGGGCGGTCCGGGGCGGTCCGGGGCGGTCCGGGGCGGTCTGGGGCGGTCCGGGGCGCTCCGGGGTGGTCTGGGGTGGTCCGGGGCGGTCCGGGGCGGTCCCGAGCGGTCCTAGGCGGTCCCGGGCGGTCCCGGGCGTTCCCGGGCGGTCCCTGGCGGTCCCGGGCAGTCCCGGGTGGTCCCGGGCGGTCCCGGGCGGTCCCGGGCGGTCCTGGGCGGTCCCGAGCGGTCCCGGGCGGTCCTGGGCGGTCCCGGGCGGTCCCGGGCGGTCCCCGGGCGGTCCCGGGCGGTCCCGGGCGTTCCAGGGCGGTCCCGGGCGGTCCCGGGCGGTCCCGGGCGGTCCCGGGCGGTCCGGGGCGGTCCCGGGCGGTCCGTAGCGGTCCCGGCCGGTCCGGGGCGGTCCCGGGCGGTCCGGGGCGGTCCCGGTCGGTCCGGGGCGGTCCCGGGCGGTCCCGGGCGGTCCCGAGCGGTCCCGGGCGGTCCTGGGTGGTCCCGGGCGGTCCCGGCCGGTCCCGGGCGGTCCCGGGCGGTCCAGAGCGGTCCCGGGCGGTCCCGGGCGTTCCCGGGCGGTCCCTGGCGGTCCCGGGCGGTCCCGGGCGGTCCAGGGCAGTCCCGGGCGGTCCCGGGCGGTCCAGAGCGGTCCCCGGCGGTCCCGGGCGCTCCCGGGCGGTCCATGGCGGTCCCGGGCGGTGCCGGGCGGTCCCGGGCGGTCCCGGACGGTCCTGGGCGGTCCCGGGCGGTCCCGGGCGGTCCCGGGCGGTGCCGGGCGGTCCCGGGCGGTCCGGGGCGGTCCCGGGCGGTCCGTAGCGGTCCTGGGCGGTCCCGGGCGGTCCCAGGCGGTCCCGGGCGGTCCCGGCGGTCCCTGGCGGTCCGGGCGGTCCCGGGCGGTCCAGGGCGGTCCCGGGCGGTCCCGGGCGGTCCAGAGCGGTCCCGGGCGGTCCCGGGCGTTCCCGGGCGGTCCCTGGCGGTCCCGGGCGGTCCCGGGCGGTCCCGGGCGGTCCCGGGCGGTCCCGGGCGGTCCTGGGCGGTCCCGGGCGGTCCCGGGCGGTCCCGGGGCGGTCCCGGGCGGTCCCGGGCGGTCCCTGGCGGTCCGGGGCGGTCCGGGGCGGTCCGGGGCGGTCCGGGCGGTCTGGGGCGGTCCGGGGCGCTCCGGGGTGGTCTGGGGTGGTCCGGGGCGGTCCGGGGCGGTCCCGAGCGGTCCTAGGCGGTCCTGGGCGGTCCCGGGCGTTCCCGGGCGGTCCCTGGCGGTCCCGGGCAGTCCCGGGTGGTCCCGGGCGGTCCCGGGCGGTCCCGGGCGGTCCTGGGCGGTCCCGAGCGGTCCCGGGCGGTCCTGGGCGGTCCCGGGCGGTCCCGGGCGGTCCCGGGCGGTCCCGGGCGTTCCAGGGCGGTCCCGGGCGGTCCCGGGCGGTCCCGGGCGGTCCCGGGCGGTCCGGGGCGGTCCCGGGCGGTCCGTAGCGGTCCCGGCCGGTCCGGGGCGGTCCCGGGCGGTCCGGGGCGGTCCCGGTCGGTCCGGGGCGGTCCCGGGCGGTCCCGGGCGGTCCCGAGCGGTCCCGGGCGGTCCTGGGTGGTCCCGGGCGGTCCCGGGCGGTCCCGGGCGGTCCCGGGCGGTCCAGAGCGGTCCCGGGCGGTCCCGGGCGTTCCCGGGCGGTCCCTGGCGGTCCCGGGCGGTCCCGGGCGGTCCAGGGCAGTCCCGGGCGGTCCCGGGCGGTCCAGAGCGGTCCCCGGCGGTCCCGGGCGCTCCCGGGCGGTCCATGGCGGTCCCGGGCGGTCCCGGGCGGTCCGGGCGGTCCCGGACGGTCCTGGGCGGTCCCGGGCGGTCCCGGGCGGTCCCGGGCGGTGCCGGGCGGTCCCGGGCGGTCCGGGGCGGTCCCGGGCGGTCCGTAGCGGTCCTGGGCGGTCCCGGGCGGTCCCAGGCGGTCCCGGGCGGTCCCGGGCGGTCCCTGGCGGTCCCGGGCGGTCCCGGGCGGTCCAGGGCGGTCCCGGGCGGTCCCGGGCGGTCCAGAGCGGTCCCGGCGGTCCCGGGCGTTCCCGGGCGGTCCCTGGCGGTCCCGGGCGGTCCCGGGCGGTCCCGGGCGGTCCCGGGCGGTCCCGGGCGGTCCTGGGCGGTCCCGGGCGGTCCCGGGCGGTCCCGGGCGGTCCCCGGCGGTCCCGGGCGGTCGCGGGCCGTCCGTAGCGGTCCCGGGCGGTCCGGGGCGGTCCCGGGCGGTCCGGGGCGGTCCCGGGCGGTCCGGGGCGGTCCTGGGCGGTCCCGGGCGGTCAAGGGCGGTCCCGGGCGGTCCCGGGCGGTCCCGGGCGGTCCCGGACGGTCCCGGGCGGTCCTGGGCGGTCCCGGGCGGTCCGGGGCGGTCCCGGGCGGTCCGGGGCAGTCCCCAGCGGTCCCGGGCGGTCCCGGGCGGTCCCGGGCGGTCCCGGGCGGTCCCGGGCGGTCCCGGGCTGTCCCGGGCGGTCCCGGGCGGTCCCGGGCGGTCCCGGGCGGTCCGGGGCGGTCCGGGGCGGTCCGGGGCGGTCCGGGGCGGTCCCGGGCGGTCCGTGGCTGTCCCGGGCGGTCCGGGGCGGTCCCGGGCGGTCCGGGGCGGTCCCGGGCGGTCCCAGGCGGTCCCGGGCGGTCCCGGGCGGTCCGGGGCGGTCCCGGGCGCTTCCGGGCGGTCCCGGGCGGTCCCGGGCGGTCCCGGGCGGTCGCAGGCGGTCCCGAGCGGTCCCGGGCGGTCCTGGGCGGTCCCGGGCGGTCCCGGGCGGTCCCGGGCGGTCCCGGGCGTTCCAGGGCGGTCCCGGGCGGTCCCGGGCGGTCCCGGGCGGTCCCGGGCGGTCCGGGCGGTCCCGGGCGGTCCGTAGCGGTCCCGGCCGGTCCGGGCGGTCCCGGGCGGTCCGGGGCGGTCCCGGTCGGTCCGGGGCGGTCCCGGGCGGTCCCGGGCGGTCCCGAGCGGTCCCGGGCGGTCCTGGGTGGTCCCGGGCGGTCCCGGGCGGTCCCGGGCGGTCCCGGGCGGTCCAGAGCGGTCCCGGGCGGTCCCGGGCGTTCCCGGGCGGTCCCTGGCGGTCCCGGGCGGTCCCGGGCGGTCCAGGGCAGTCCCGGGCGGTCCCGGGCGGTCCAGAGCGGTCCCCGGCGGTCCGGGCGCTCCCGGGCGGTCCATGGCGGTCCCGGGCGGTCCCGGGCGGTCCCGGGCGGTCCCGGACGGTCCTGGGCGGTCCCGGGCGGTCCCGGGCGGTCCCGGGCGGGGGCGGTCCCGGGCGGGCGGTCCCCGGGCGGTCCGGGGCGGTCCCGGGCGGTCCGTAGCGGTCCTGGGCGGTCCCGGGCGGTCCTGGGCGGTCCCGAGCGGTCCCGGGCGGTCCTGGGCGGTCCCGGGCGGTCCCGGGCGGTCCCGGGCGGTCCCGGGCGTTCCAGGGCGGTCCCGGGCGGTCCCGGGCGGTCCCGGGCGGTCCCGGGCGGTCCGGGGCGGTCCCGGGCGGTCCGTAGCGGTCCCGGCCGGTCCGGGGCGGTCCCGGGCGGTCCGGGGCGGTCCCGGTCGGTCCGGGGCGGTCCCGGGCGGTCCCGGGCGGTCCCGAGCGGTCCCGGGCGGTCCTGGGTGGTCCCGGGCGGTCCCGGGCGGTCCCGGGCGGTCCCGGGCGGTCCAGAGCGGTCCCGGGCGGTCCCGGGCGTTCCCGGGCGGTCCCTGGCGGTCCCGGGCGGTCCCGGGCGGTCCAGGGCAGTCCCGGGCGGTCCCGGGCGGTCCAGAGCGGTCCCCGGCGGTCCCGGGCGCTCCCGGGCGGTCCGTAGCGGTCCTGGGCGGTCCCGAGCGGTCCCGGGCGGTCCTGGGCGGTCCCGGGCGGTCCCGGGCGGTCCCGGGCGGTCCCGGGCGTTCCAGGGCGGTCCCGGGCGGTCCCGGGCGGTCCTGGGCGGTCCCGGGCGGTCCGGGGCGGTCCCGGGCGGTCCGTAGCGGTCCCGGCCGGTCCGGGGCGGTCCCGGGCGGTCCGGGGCGGTCCCGGTCGGTCCGGGGCGGTCCCGGGCGGTCCCGGGCGGTCCCGAGCGGTCCCGGGCGGTCCTGGGTGGTCCCGGGCGGTCCCGGGCGGTCCCGGGCGGTCCCGGGCGGTCCAGAGCGGTCCCGGGCGGTCCCGGGCGTTCCCGGGCGGTCCCTGGCGGTCCCGGGCGGTCCCGGGCGGTCCAGGGCAGTCCCGGGCGGTCCCGGGCGGTCCAGAGCGGTCCCCGGCGGTCCCGGGCGCTCCCGGGCGGTCCATGGCGGTCCCGGGCGGTCCCGGGCGGTCCCGGGCGGTCCCGGACGGTCCTGGGCGGTCCCGGGCGGTCCCGGGCGGTCCCGGCGGTGCCGGGCGGTCCCGGGCGGTCCGGGGCGGTCCCGGGCGGTCCGTAGCGGTCCTGGGCGGTCCCGGGCGGTCCCAGGCGGTCCCGGGCGGTCCCGGGCGGTCCCTGGCGGTCCCGGGCGGTCCCGGGCGGTCCAGGGCGGTCCCGGGCGGTCCCGGGCGGTCCAGAGCGGTCCCGGGCGGTCCCGGGCGTTCCCGGGCGGTCCCTGGCGGTCCCGGGCGGTCCCGGGCGGTCCCGGGCGGTCCCGGGCGGTCCCGGGCGGTCCTGGGCGGTCCCGGGCGGTCCCGGGCGGTCCCGGGCGGTCCCCGGCGGTCCCGGGCGGTCGCGGGCCGTCCGTAGCGGTCCCGGGCGGTCCGGGGCGGTCCCGGGCGGTCCGGGGCGGTCCCGGGCGGTCCGGGGCGGTCCTGGGCGGTCCCGGGCGGTCAAGGGCGGTCCCGGGCGGTCCCGGGCGGTCCCGGGCGGTCCCGGACGGTCCCGGGCGGTCCTGGGCGGTCCCGGGCGGTCCGGGGCGGTCCCGGGCGGTCCGGGGCAGTCCCCAGCGGTCCCGGGCGGTCCCGGGCGGTCCCGGGCGGTCCCGGGCGGTCCCGGGCGGTCCCGGGCTGTCCCGGGCGGTCCCGGGCGGTCCCGGGCGGTCCCGGGCGGTCCGGGGCGGTCCGGGGCGGTCCGGGGCGGTCCGGGGCGGTCCCGGGCGGTCCGTGGCTGTCCCGGGCGGTCCGGGGCGGTCCCGGGCGGTCCGGGGCGGTCCCGGGCGGTCCCAGGCGGTCCCGGGCGGTCCCGGGCGGTCCGGGGCGGTCCCGGGCGCTTCCGGGCGGTCCCGGGCGGTCCCGGGCGGTCCCGGGCGGTCGCAGGCGGTCCCGGGCGGTCCCGGGCGGTCCGGGGCGGTCCCGGGCGGTCCCGGGCGGTCCCGGGCGGTCCCGGGCGGTCCCGGGCGGTCCCGGGCGGTCCAGAGCGGTCCCGGGCGGTCCCGGGCGTTCCCGGGCGGTCCCTGGCAGTCCTGGGCGGTCCCGGGCGGTCCCGGGCGGTCCCGGGCGGTCCCGGGCGGTCCCGGGCGGTCCCGGGCGGTCCCGGGCGGTCCGGGGCGGTCCCGGGCGGTCCATAGCGGTCCCGGGCGGTCCGGGGCGGTCCCGGGCGGTCCGGGGCGGTCCCGGGCGGTCCGGGGCGGTCCCGAGCGGTCCCGGGCGGTCCCGGGCGGTCCCGGGCGGTCCCGGGCGGTCCGGGGCGGTCCCGGGCGGTCCGGGGCGGTCCCGGGCGGTCCGGGGCGGTCCCGGGCGGTCCGGGGCGGTTCCGGGCGGTCCGGGGCGGTCCCGGGCGGTCCCGGGCGGTCCCGGGCGGTCCCGGGCGGTCCCGGGCGGTCCCGGGCGGTTCCGGGCGGTCCCGGGCGGTCCCGGGCGGTCCCGGGCGGTCCCGGGCGGCCCCGGGCGGTCCCGTTCGGTCCCGGGCGGTCCCGGGCGGTCCCAGGCGGTCCCGGGCGGTCCCGGCCGGTCCCGGGCGGTCCCGGGCGGTCCGGGGCGGTCCCGGGCGGTCCCGGGCGGTCCCGGGCGGTCCCGGGCGGTCGAGGGCGGTCCCGGGTGGTCCCGGGCGATCCGGGGCGGTCCCGGGCGGTCCCGGGCGGTCCAGGGCGGTCCCGGGCGGTCCCGGGCGGTCCAGAGCGGTCCCGGGCGGTCCCGGGCGTTCCCGGGCAGTCAGTGGCGGTCCCAGGCGGTCCCGGGCGGTCCCGGGCGGTCCCGGGCGGTCCCGGGCGGTCCTGGGCGGTCCCGGGTGGTCCCGGGCGGTCCCGGGCAGTGGTGGTACCTGCTATGATTACAGCAGTGCATACTGACTGTGGTGGTACCTGTTATGATTACAGTAGTGCATACTGAATGTGTTGGTACCTGCTATGATTGCAGCAGTGCAAACTGACTGTGGTGGTACTGGCTATGATTACAGCAGAGCATACTGACTGTTGTGGTACCTGCTATGACAATAGCAGTGCATACTGACTGTGGTGGGACCAGCTATGCTTACAGTAGTGCATACTTACTGTGGTGGTACCTGCTATGATTACAGTAGTGCATATTGTGGTGGTACCTGCTATGATTACAGCAGTGCATACTGACTGTGGTGGTACCTGCTATGATTGCAGCAGTGCATATTGTGGTGGTACCTGCTATGATTACAGCAGTGCATAGTGACTGTGGTGGTACCTGCTATGATTATAGCACTGCATAGTGACTGTGGTGGTACCTGCTATGATTACAAAAGTGCATAGTGACTGTGGTGGTACCTGCTATTATTACACTAGTGCATACTGACTGTGGTGTCACCTGCTATGATTACAGCAGTGCATACTGACTGTGGTGGTACCTGCTATGATTACAGCAGTGTATACTGACTGTGGTTACCTGCTATGATCACAGCAGTGCATGCTGACTGTGGTGGGACCAGCTATGCTTACAGTATTACATACTGACTGTGGTGTAACTTGCTATGATTACAGCAGTGCATACTGAATGTGGTGGTACGTGCTATGATAACAGCAGTGCATACTGACTGTGGTGTGACCTGCTATAATGACAGCAGTGCATACTGACTGTGGTGGCACCTGCTATGATTACAGCAGTGCTTACTGACTGTGGTGGTGCCTGCTATGATTACAGCAGTGCATACTGATTGTGGTGGCACCTTCTATGATTGCAGCAATGCATATTGTGGTCGTACCTGCTATGATAGAGCAGTGCATAGTGACTGTGGTGGTACCTGCTATGATTACAGCAGTGCATAGTGACTGTGGTGGTACCTGCTATGATTACAGCTGTGCATAGTGACTGTGGTGGTACCTGCTATGATTACAGCAGTGCATACTGACTGTAGTGGTACCTGCTATGATTACAGCAGTGCATAGTGACTGTGGTGGAACCTGCTATGATTTCAGCAGTGCATACTGACTGTGGTACCTGCTATGATTACAGCAGTGTATACTGACTGTGGTGGTACCTGCTATGATTACAGCAGTGCATACTGACTGTGGTGGTACCTGCTATGATTACAACAGTGGAAACTACTGTGGTGGTACCTGCTTTGATTACAGCAGTGGATATTGTGGTATGTACCTGCTATGATTACAGCAGTGCATACTGACTGTGGTGGTACCTGCTATGATAACAGCAGTGCATACTGACTGTGGTGGGACCTGCAATAATAAAAGCAGTGCATTCTGACTGTGGTGGTACCTGCTATTATTACAGCAGTGCATACTGACTGTGGTGGTACCTGCTATGATTACAGCAGTGCATACTGAATGTAGTGGTACCTGCTATGATTGCAGCAGTGCATACTGACTGTGGTGGTACCTGCTATGATTACAGCAGTGCATACTGACTGTGGTGGTACCTGTTATGATTACAGTAGTGCATACTGAATGTGTTGGTACCTGCTATGATTGCAGCAGTGCAAACTGACTGTGGTGGTACTGGCTATGATTACAGCAGAGCATACTGACTGTTGTGGTACCTGCTATGACAACAGCAGTGCATACTGACTGTGGTGGGACCAGCTATGCTTACAGTAGTGCATACTTACTGTGGTGGTACCTGCTATGATTACAGTAGTGCATATTGTGGTGGTACCTGCTATGATTACAGCAGTGCATACTGACTGTGGTGGTACCTGCTATGATTGCAGCAGTGCATATTGTGGTGGTACCTGCTATGATTACAGCAGTGCATAGTGACTGTGGTGGTACCTGCTATGATTATAGCACTGCATAGTGACTGTGGTGGTACCTGCTATGATTACAAAAGTGCATAGTGACTGTGGTGGTACCTGCTATTATTACACTAGTGCATACTGACTGTGGTGTCACCTGCTATGATTACAGCAGTGCATACTGACTGTGGTGGTACCTGCTATGATTACAGCAGTGTATACTGACTGTGGTTACCTGCTATGATCACAGCAGTGCATGCTGACTGTGGTGGGACCAGCTATGCTTACAGTAGTACATACTGACTGTGGTGTCACTTGCTATGATTACAGCAGTGCATACTGAATGTGGTGGTACGTGCTATGATAACAGCAGTGCATACTGACTGTGGTGTGACCTGCTATAATGACAGCAGTGCATACTGACTGTGGTGGCACCTGCTATGATTACAGCAGTGCTTACTGACTGTGGTGGTACCTGCTATGATTACAGCAGTGCATACTGATTGTGGTGGCACCTTCTATGATTGCAGCAATGCATATTGTGGTCGTACCTGCTATTATAGAGCAGTGCATAGTGACTGTGGTGGTACCTGCTATGATTACAGCAGTGCATAGTGACTGTGGTGGTACCTGCTATGATTACAGCTGTGCATAGTGACTGTGGTGGTACCTGCTATGATTACAGCAGTGCATACTGACTGTAGTGGTACCTGCTATGATTACAGCAGTGCATAGTGACTGTGGTGGAACCTGCTATGATTTCAGCAGTGCATACTGACTGTGGTACCTGCTATGATTACAGCAGTGTATACTGACTGTGGTGGTACCTGCTATGATTACAGCAGTGCATACTGACTGTGGTGGTACCTGCTATGATTACAACAGTGGAAACTACTGTGGTGGTACCTGCTTTGATTACAGCAGTGGATATTGTGGTATGTACCTGCTATGATTACAGCAGTGCATACTGACTGTGGTGGTACCTGCTATGATAACAGCAGTGCATACTGACTGTGGTGGGACCTGCAATAATAAAAGCAGTGCATTCTGACTGTGGTGGTACCTGCTATTATTACAGCAGTGCATACTGACTGTGGTGGTACCTGCTATGATTACAGCAGTGCATACTGACTGTGGTGGTACCTGCTATGATTACAGCAGTGCATACTGACTGTGGTGGTACCTGCTATGATTATAGCAGTGCATACTGAATGTGGTGGTACCTGCTATGATTGCAGCAGTGCATACTGACTGTGGTGGTACCTGCTATGATTACAGGAGTGCATAGTGACTGCGGTGGTACCTGCTATGATAACAGCAGTGCATACTGACTGTGGTGGTACCTGCTATGATTATAGCAGTGCATACTGAATGTGGTGGTACCTGCTATGATTACAGCACTGCATAGTGACTGTGGTGGTACCTGCTATGATTACAGGAGTGCATAGTGAGAGTGGTGGTACCTGCTATGATTACAGCAGTGCATACTGACTGTGGTGGTACCTGCTATGATTATAGCAGTGCATACTGAATGTGGTGGTACCTGCTATGATTGCAGCAGTGCATACTGACTGTGGTGGTACCTGCTATGATTACAGCAGTGCATACTGACTGTTGTGGTACCTGCTGTGATAACAGCAGTGCATACTGACTGTGGTGGGACCAGCTATGATTACAGTAGTGCATACTGACTGTGGTGGTACCTGCTATGATCACAGTAGTGCATATTGTGGGGTACCTGCTATGATTACAGCAGTGCATACTGACTGTGGTGGTACCTGCTATGATTACAGCAGTGCATACTGACTGTGCTGGTACCTGCTATGATTGCAGCAGTGCATATTGTGGTGGTACCTGCTATGATTACAGCAGTGCATAGTGACTGTGGTGGTACCTGCTATGATTACAGCACTGCATAGTGACTGTGGTGGTACCTGCTATGATTACAGCAGTGCATAGTGACTGTGGTGGTACTTGCTATGATTACAGCAGTGCATAGTGACTGTGGTGGTACCTGCTATTATTACACTAGTGCATACTGACTGTGATGTGACCTGCTATGATTACAGCAGTGCATACTGACTGTGGTGGTACCTGCTATGATTAGAGCAGTGTTTACTGACTGTGGTTACCTGCTATGATCACAGCAGTGCATACTGATTGTGGTGGTACCTGCTATGATTACAGCAGTGCATACTGAATGTAGTGGTACCTGCTATGATTGCAGCAGTGCATACTGACTGTGGTGGTACCTGCTATGATTACAGCAGTGCATACTGACTGTGGTGGTACCTGTTATGATTACAGTAGTGCATACTGAATGTGTTGGTACCTGCTATGATTGCAGCAGTGCAAACTGACTGTGGTGGTACTGGCTATGATTACAGCAGAGCATACTGACTGTTGTGGTACCTGCTATGACAACAGCAGTGCATACTGACTGTGGTGGGACCAGCTATGCTTACAGTAGTGCATACTTACTGTGGTGGTACCTGCTATGATTACAGTAGTGCATATTGTGGTGGTACCTGCTATGATTACAGCAGTGCATACTGACTGTGGTGGTACCTGCTATGATTGCAGCAGTGCATATTGTGGTGGTACCTGCTATGATTACAGCAGTGCATAGTGACTGTGGTGGTACCTGCTATGATTATAGCACTGCATAGTGACTGTGGTGGTACCTGCTATGATTACAAAAGTGCATAGTGACTGTGGTGGTACCTGCTATTATTACACTAGTGCATACTGACTGTGGTGTCACCTGCTATGATTACAGCAGTGCATACTGACTGTGGTGGTACCTGCTATGATTACAGCAGTGTATACTGACTGTGGTTACCTGCTATGATCACAGCAGTGCATGCTGACTGTGGTGGGACCAGCTATGCTTACAGTAGTACATACTGACTGTGGTGTCACTTGCTATGATTACAGCAGTGCATACTGAATGTGGTGGTACGTGCTATGATAACAGCAGTGCATACTGACTGTGGTGTGACCTGCTATAATGACAGCAGTGCATACTGACTGTGGTGGCACCTGCTATGATTACAGCAGTGCTTACTGACTGTGGTGGTACCTGCTATGATTACAGCAGTGCATACTGATTGTGGTGGCACCTTCTATGATTGCAGCAATGCATATTGTGGTCGTACCTGCTATTATAGAGCAGTGCATAGTGACTGTGGTGGTACCTGCTATGATTACAGCAGTGCATAGTGACTGTGGTGGTACCTGCTATGATTACAGCTGTGCATAGTGACTGTGGTGGTACCTGCTATGATTACAGCAGTGCATACTGACTGTAGTGGTACCTGCTATGATTACAGCAGTGCATAGTGACTGTGGTGGAACCTGCTATGATTTCAGCAGTGCATACTGACTGTGGTACCTGCTATGATTACAGCAGTGTATACTGACTGTGGTGGTACCTGCTATGATTACAGCAGTGCATACTGACTGTGGTGGTACCTGCTATGATTACAACAGTGGAAACTACTGTGGTGGTACCTGCTTTG
Organism: Petromyzon marinus; assembly: GCF_048934315.1. NCBI lineage: Eukaryota > Metazoa > Chordata > Hyperoartia > Petromyzontiformes > Petromyzontidae > Petromyzon > Petromyzon marinus. The sequence continues at coordinate 15,690 of NW_027423098.1, forward strand.
ATTACAGCAGTGGATATTGTGGTATGTACCTGCTATGATTACAGCAGTGCATACTGACTGTGGTGGTACCTGCTATGATAACAGCAGTGCATACTGACTGTGGTGGGACCTGCAATAATAAAAGCAGTGCATTCTGACTGTGGTGGTACCTGCTATTATTACAGCAGTGCATACTGACTGTGGTGGTACCTGCTATGATTACAGCAGTGCATACTGACTGTGGTGGTACCTGCTATGATTACAGCAGTGCATACTGACTGTGGTGGTACCTGCTATGATTATAGCAGTGCATACTGAATGTGGTGGTACCTGCTATGATTGCAGCAGTGCATACTGACTGTGGTGGTACCTGCTATGATTACAGGAGTGCATAGTGACTGCGGTGGTACCTGCTATGATAACAGCAGTGCATACTGACTGTGGTGGTACCTGCTATGATTATAGCAGTGCATACTGAATGTGGTGGTACCTGCTATGATTACAGCACTGCATAGTGACTGTGGTGGTACCTGCTATGATTACAGGAGTGCATAGTGACAGTGGTGGTACCTGCTATGATTACAGCAGTGCATACTGACTGTGGTGGTACCTGCTATGATTATAGCAGTGCATACTGAATGTGGTGGTACCTGCTATGATTGCAGCAGTGCATACTGACTGTGGTGGTACCTGCTATGATTACAGCAGTGCATACTGACTGTTGTGGTACCTGCTGTGATAACAGCAGTGCATACTGACTGTGGTGGGACCAGCTATGATTACAGTAGTGCATACTGACTGTGGTGGTACCTGCTATGATCACAGTAGTGCATATTGTGGGGTACCTGCTATGATTACAGCAGTGCATACTGACTGTGGTGGTACCTGCTATGATTACAGCAGTGCATACTGACTGTGCTGGTACCTGCTATGATTGCAGCAGTGCATATTGTGGTGGTACCTGCTATGATTACAGCAGTGCATAGTGACTGTGGTGGTACCTGCTATGATTACAGCACTGCATAGTGACTGTGGTGGTACCTGCTATGATTACAGCAGTGCATAGTGACTGTGGTGGTACTTGCTATGATTACAGCAGTGCATAGTGACTGTGGTGGTACCTGCTATTATTACACTAGTGCATACTGACTGTGATGTGACCTGCTATGATTACAGCAGTGCATACTGACTGTGGTGGTACCTGCTATGATTAGAGCAGTGTTTACTGACTGTGGTTACCTGCTATGATCACAGCAGTGCATACTGATTGTGGTGGGACCAGCTATGCATACAGTAGTGCATACTGACTGTGGTGTCACCTGCTATGATTACAGCAGTGCATACTGACTGTGGTGGTACCTGCTATGATTACAGCAGTGCTTACTGACTCTGGTGGTATGTGCTATAATGAAAGCAGTGCATACTGACTGTGGTGGTACCTGCTATGATTACAGCAGTGCATACTGACTGTGGTGGTACCTGCTATGTTTACAGCAGTGCATACTGAATGTGGTGGTACCTGCTATGATTGCAGCAGTGCATACTGACTGTGGTGGTACCGGCTATGATTACAGCAGTGCATAGTGACTGTGGTGGTACCTGCTATTATTACACTAGTGAATACTGACTGTGGTGTCACCTGCTATGATTACAGCAGTGCATACTGACTGTGGTGGTACCTGCTATGATTACAGCAGTGTATACTGACTGTGGTTACCTGCTATGATCACAGCAGTGCATACTGACTGTGGTGGGACCAGCTATGCTTACAGTAGTACATACTGACTGTGGTGTTACCTGCTTTGATTACAGCAGTGCATACTGACTGTGGTGGTACGTGCTATGATAACAACAGTGCATACTGACTGTGGTGGGACCTGCTATAATGACAGCAGTGCATACTGACTGTGGTGGCACCTGCTATGATTACAGCAGTGCTTACTGACTGTGGTGGTACCTGCTATGATTACAACAGTGGAAACTACTGTGGTGGTACCTGCTTTGATTACAGCAGTGCATATTGTGGTATGTACCTGCTATGATTACAGCAGTGCATACTGACTGTGGTGGTACCTGCTATGATTACAGTAGTGCATATTGTGGTGGTACCTGCTATGATTACAGCAGTGCATACTGACTGTGGTGGTACCTGCTATGATTGCAGCAGTGCATATTGTGGTGGTACCTGCTATGATTACAGCAGTGCATAGTGACTGTGGTGGTACCTGCTATGATTATAGCACTGCATAGTGACTGTGGTGGTACCTGCTATGATTACAAAAGTGCATAGTGACTGTGGTGGTACCTGCTATTATTACACTAGTGCATACTGACTGTGGTGTCACCTGCTATGATTACAGCAGTGCATACTGACTGTGGTGGTACCTGCTATGATTACAGCAGTGTATACTGACTGTGGTTACCTGCTATGATCACAGCAGTGCATGCTGACTGTGGTGGGACCAGCTATGCTTACAGTAGTACATACTGACTGTGGTGTCACTTGCTATGATTACAGCAGTGCATACTGAATGTGGTGGTACGTGCTATGATAACAGCAGTGCATACTGACTGTGGTGTGACCTGCTATAATGACAGCAGTGCATACTGACTGTGGTGGCACCTGCTATGATTACAGCAGTGCTTAATGACTGTGGTGGTACCTGCTATGATTACAGCAGTGCATACTCTTTGTGGTGGCACCTTCTATGATTGCAGCAATGCATATTGTGGTCGTACCTGCTATGATAGAGCAGTGCATAGTGACTGTGGTGGTACCTGCTATGATTACAGCAGTGCATAGTGACTGTGGTGGTACCTGCTATGATTACAGCTGTGCATAGTGACTGTGGTGGTACCTGCTATGATTACAGCAGTGCATACTGACTGTAGTGGTACCTGCTATGATTACAGCAGTGCATAGTGACTGTGGTGGAACCTGCTATGATTTCAGCAGTGCATACTGACTGTGGTACCTGCTATGATTACAGCAGTGTATACTGACTGTGGTGGTACCTGCTATGATTACAGCAGTGCATACTGACTGTGGTGGTACCTGCTATGATTACAACAGTGGAAACTACTGTGGTGGTACCTGCTTTGATTACAGCAGTGCATATTGTGGTATGTACCTGCTATGATTACAGCAGTGCATACTGACTGTGGTGGTACCTGCTATGATAACAGCAGTGCATACTGACTGTGGTGGGACCTGCAATAATAAAAGCAGTGCATTCTGACTGTGGTGGTACCTGCTATGATTACAGCAGTGCATACTGACTGTGGTGGTACCTGCTATGATTACAGCAGTGCATACTGAATGTAGTGGTACCTGCTATGATTGCAGCAGTGCATACTGACTGTGGTGGTACCTGCTATGATTACAGCAGTGCATACTGACTGTGGTGGTACCTGCTATGATTATAGCAGTGCATACTGAATGTGGTGGTACCTGCTATGATTGCAGCAGTGCATACTGACTGTGGTGGTACCTGCTATGATTACAGGAGTGCATAGTGACTGCGGTGGTACCTGCTATGATAACAGCAGTGCATACTGACTGTGGTGGTACCTGCTATGATTATAGCAGTGCATACTGAATGTGGTGGTACCTGCTATGATTACAGCACTGCATAGTGACTGTGGTGGTACCTGCTATGATTACAGGAGTGCATAGTGACAGTGGTGGTACCTGCTATGATTACAGCAGTGCATACTGACTGTGGTGGTACCTGCTATGATTATAGCAGTGCATACTGAATGTGGTGGTACCTGCTATGATTGCAGCAGTGCATACTGACTGTGGTGGTACCTGCTATGATTACAGCAGTGCATACTGACTGTTGTGGTACCTGCTGTGATAACAGCAGTGCATACTGACTGTGGTGGGACCAGCTATGATTACAGTAGTGCATACTGACTGTGGTGGTACCTGCTATGATCACAGTAGTGCATATTGTGGGGTACCTGCTATGATTACAGCAGTGCATACTGACTGTGGTGGTACCTGCTATGATTACAGCAGTGCATACTGACTGTGCTGGTACCTGCTATGATTGCAGCAGTGCATATTGTGGTGGTACCTGCTATGATTACAGCAGTGCATAGTGACTGTGGTGGTACCTGCTATGATTACAGCACTGCATAGTGACTGTGGTGGTACCTGCTATGATTACAGCAGTGCATAGTGACTGTGGTGGTACTTGCTATGATTACAGCAGTGCATAGTGACTGTGGTGGTACCTGCTATTATTACACTAGTGCATACTGACTGTGATGTGACCTGCTATGATTACAGCAGTGCATACTGACTGTGGTGGTACCTGCTATGATTAGAGCAGTGTTTACTGACTGTGGTTACCTGCTATGATCACAGCAGTGCATACTGATTGTGGTGGGACCAGCTATGCATACAGTAGTGCATACTGACTGTGGTGTCACCTGCTATGATTACAGCAGTGCATACTGACTGTGGTGGTACCTGCTATGATTACAGCAGTGCTTACTGACTCTGGTGGTATGTGCTATAATGAAAGCAGTGCATACTGACTGTGGTGGTACCTGCTATGATTACAGCAGTGCATACTGACTGTGGTGGTACCTGCTATGTTTACAGCAGTGCATACTGAATGTGGTGGTACCTGCTATGATTGCAGCAGTGCATACTGACTGTGGTGGTACCGGCTATGATTACAGCAGTGCATAGTGACTGTGGTGGTACCTGCTATTATTACACTAGTGAATACTGACTGTGGTGTCACCTGCTATGATTACAGCAGTGCATACTGACTGTGGTGGTACCTGCTATGATTACAGCAGTGTATACTGACTGTGGTTACCTGCTATGATCACAGCAGTGCATACTGACTGTGGTGGGACCAGCTATGCTTACAGTAGTACATACTGACTGTGGTGTCACCTGCTTTGATTACAGCAGTGCATACTGACTGTGGTGGTACGTGCTATGATAACAACAGTGCATACTGACTGTGGTGGGACCTGCTATAATGACAGCAGTGCATACTGACTGTGGTGGCACCTGCTATGATTACAGCAGTGCTTACTGACTGTGGTGGTACCTGCTATGATTACAACAGTGGAAACTACTGTGGTGGTACCTGCTTTGATTACAGCAGTGCATATTGTGGTATGTACCTGCTATGATTACAGCAGTGCATACTGACTGTGGTGGTACCTGCTATGATTACAGTAGTGCATATTGTGGTGGTACCTGCTATGATTACAGCAGTGCATACTGACTGTGGTGGTACCTGCTATGATTGCAGCAGTGCATATTGTGGTGGTACCTGCTATGATTACAGCAGTGCATAGTGACTGTGGTGGTACCTGCTATGATTATAGCACTGCATAGTGACTGTGGTGGTACCTGCTATGATTACAAAAGTGCATAGTGACTGTGGTGGTACCTGCTATTATTACACTAGTGCATACTGACTGTGGTGTCACCTGCTATGATTACAGCAGTGCATACTGACTGTGGTGGTACCTGCTATGATTACAGCAGTGTATACTGACTGTGGTTACCTGCTATGATCACAGCAGTGCATGCTGACTGTGGTGGGACCAGCTATGCTTACAGTAGTACATACTGACTGTGGTGTCACTTGCTATGATTACAGCAGTGCATACTGAATGTGGTGGTACGTGCTATGATAACAGCAGTGCATACTGACTGTGGTGTGACCTGCTATAATGACAGCAGTGCATACTGACTGTGGTGGCACCTGCTATGATTACAGCAGTGCTTACTGACTGTGGTGGTACCTGCTATGATTACAGCAGTGCATACTGATTGTGGTGGCACCTTCTATGATTGCAGCAATGCATATTGTGGTCGTACCTGCTATGATAGAGCAGTGCATAGTGACTGTGGTGGTACCTGCTATGATTACAGCAGTGCATAGTGACTGTGGTGGTACCTGCTATGATTACAGCTGTGCATAGTGACTGTGGTGGTACCTGCTATGATTACAGCAGTGCATACTGACTGTAGTGGTACCTGCTATGATTACAGCAGTGCATAGTGACTGTGGTGGAACCTGCTATGATTTCAGCAGTGCATACTGACTGTGGTACCTGCTATGATTACAGCAGTGTATACTGACTGTGGTGGTACCTGCTATGATTACAGCAGTGCATACTGACTGTGGTGGTACCTGCTATGATTACAACAGTGGAAACTACTGTGGTGGTACCTGCTTTGATTACAGCAGTGCATATTGTGGTATGTACCTGCTATGATTACAGCAGTGCATACTGACTGTGGTGGTACCTGCTATGATAACAGCAGTGCATACTGACTGTGGTGGGACCTGCAATAATAAAAGCAGTGCATTCTGACTGTGGTGGTACCTGCTATGATTACAGCAGTGCATACTGACTGTGGTGGTACCTGCTATGATTACAGCAGTGCATACTGAATGTAGTGGTACCTGCTATGATTGCAGCAGTGCATACTGACTGTGGTGGTACCTGCTATGATTACAGCAGTGCATACTGACTGTGGTGGTACCTGCTATGATTATAGCAGTGCATACTGAATGTGGTGGTACCTGCTATGATTGCAGCAGTGCATACTGACTGTGGTGGTACCTGCTATGATTACAGGAGTGCATAGTGACTGCGGTGGTACCTGCTATGATAACAGCAGTGCATACTGACTGTGGTGGTACCTGCTATGATTATAGCAGTGCATACTGAATGTGGTGGTACCTGCTATGATTACAGCACTGCATAGTGACTGTGGAGGTACCTGCTATGATTACAGGAGTGCATAGTGACAGTGGTGGTACCTGCTATGATTACAGCAGTGCATACTGACTGTGGTGGTACCTGCTATGATTATAGCAGTGCATACTGAATGTGGTGGTACCTGCTATGATTGCAGCAGTGCATACTGACTGTGGTGGTACCTGCTATGATTACAGCAGTGCATACTGACTGTTGTGGTACCTGCTATGATAACAGCAGTGCATACTGACTGTGTTGGGACCAGCTATGATTACAGTAGTGCATACTGACTGTGGTGGTACCTGCTATGATCACAGTAGTGCATATTGTGGGGTACCTGCTATGATTACAGCAGTGCATACTGACTGTGGTGGTACCTGCTATGATTACAGCAGTGCATACTGACTGTGCTGGTACCTGCTATGATTGCAGCAGTGCATATTGTGGTGGTACTTGCTATGATTACAGCAGTGCATAGTGACTGTGGTGGTACCTGCTATGATTACAGCACTGCATAGTGACTGTGGTGGTACCTGCTATGATTACAGCAGTGCATAGTGACTGTGGTGGTACTTGCTATGATTACAGCAGTGCATAGTGACTGTGGTGGTACCTGCTATTATTACACTAGTGCATACTGACTGTGGTGTCACCTGTTATGATTACAGCAGTGCATACTGACTGTGGTGGTACCTGCTATGATTAGAGCAGTGTTTACTGACTGTGGTTACCTGCTATGATCACAGCAGTGCATACTGATTGTGGTGGGACCAGCTATGCATACAGTAGTGCATACTGACTGTGGTGTCACCTGCTATGATTACAGCAGTGCATACTGACTGTGGTGGTACCTGCTATGATTACAGCAGTGCTTACTGACTCTGGTGGTATGTGCTATAATGAAAGCAGTGCATACTGACTGTGGTGGTACCTGCTATGATTACAGCAGTGCATACTGACTGTGGTGGTACCTGCTATGTTTACAGCAGTGCATACTGAATGTGGTGGTACCTGCTATGATTGCAGCAGTGCATACTGACTGTGGTGGTACCGGCTATGATTACAGCAGTGCATAGTGACTGTGGTGGTACCTGCTATTATTACACTAGTGAATACTGACTGTGGTGTCACCTGCTATGATTACAGCAGTGCATACTGACTGTGGTGGTACCTGCTATGATTACAGCAGTGTATACTGACTGTGGTTACCTGCTATGATCACAGCAGTGCATACTGACTGTGGTGGGACCAGCTATGCTTACAGTAGTACATACAGACTGTGGTGTCACCTGCTTTGATTACAGCAGTGCATACTGACTGTGGTGGTACGTGCTATGATAACAACAGTGCATACTGACTGTGGTGGGACCTGCTATAATGACAGCAGTGGATACTGACTGTGGTGGCACCTGCTATGATTACAGCAGTGCTTACTGACTGTGGTGGTACCTGCTATGATTACAGCATTGCATACTGACTGTGGTGGTACCTGCTATGATTACAGTAGTGCATACTGAATGTGGTGGTACCTGCTATGATTGCAGCAGTGCAAACTGACTGTGGTGGTACTGGCTATGATTACAGCAGAGCATACTGACTGTTGTGGTACCTGCTATGACAACAGCAGTGCATACTGACTGTGGTAGGACCAGCTATGATAACAGTAGTGCATACTAACTGTGGTGGTACCTGCTATGATTACAGTAGTGCATATTGTGGTGGTACCTGCTATGATTACAGCAGTGCATACTGACTGTGGTGGTACCTGCTATGATTGCAGCAGTGTGACTGTGGTGGTACCTGCTATGATTATAGCAGTGCATACTGAATGTGGTGGTACCTGCTATGATTACAGCAGTGCATACTGACTGTGGTGGTACCTGCTATGATTACAGCAGTGTATACTGACTGTGGTTACCTGCTATGATCACAGCAGTGCATACTGACTGTGGTGGGACCAGCTATGCTTACAGTAGTACATACTGACTGTGGTGTCACCTGCTTTGATTACAGCAGTGCATACTGACTGTGGTGGTACGTGCTATGATAACAACAGTGCATACTGACTGTGGTGGGACCTGCTATAATGACAGCAGCGCATACTGACTGTGGTGGCACCTGCTATGATTACAGCAGTGCTTACTGACTGTGGTGGTACCTGCTATGATTACAGCATTGCATACTGACTGTGGTGGTACCTGCTATGATTACAGTAGTGCATACTGAATGTGGTGGTACCTGCTATGATTGCAGCAGTGCAAACTGACTGTGGTGGTACTGGCTATGATTACAGCAGAGCATACTGACTGTTGTGGTACCTGCTATGACAACAGCAGTGCATACTGACTGTGGTAGGACCAGCTATGATAACAGTAGTGCATACTAACTGTGGTGGTACCTGCTATGATTACAGTAGTGCATATTGTGGTGGTACCTGCTATGATTACAGCAGTGCATACTGACTGTGGTGGTACCTGCTATGATTGCAGCAGTGCATATTGTGGTGGTACCTGCTATGATTACAGCAGTGCATAGTGACTGTGGTGGTACCTGCTATGATAACAGCAGTGCATACTGACTGTGGTGGTACCTGCTATGATTATAGCAGTGCATACTGAATGTGGTGGTACCTGCTATGATTACAGCACTGCATAGTGACTGTGGTGGTACCTGCTATGATTGCAAGAGTGCATAGTGACTGTGGTGGTACCTGCTATGATTACAGCAGTGCATACTGACTGTGGTGGTACCTCCTATGATTATAGCAGTGCATTCTGAATGTGGTGGTACCTGCTATGATTGCAGCAGTGCATACTGACTGTGGTGATACCTGCTATGATTACAGCAGTGCATACTGACTGTTGTGGTACCTGCTATGATAACAGCAGTGCATACTGACTGTGGTGGGACCAGCTATGATTACAGTAGTGCATACTGACTGTGGTGGTACCTGCTATGATCACAGTAGTGCATATTGTGGGGTACCTGCTATGATTACAGCACTGCATACTGACTGTGGTGGTACCTGCTATGATTGCAGCAGTGCATATTGTGGTGGTACCTGCTATGATTACAGCAGTGCATAGTGACTTTGGTGGTACCTGCTATGATTACAGCACTGCATAGTGACTGTGGTGGTACCTGCTATGATTACAGCAGTGCATAGTGACTGTGGTGGTACTTGCTATGATTACAGCAGTGCATAGTGACTGTGGTGGTACCTGCTATTATTACACTAGTGCATACTGACTGTGGTGTCACCTGCTATGATTACAGCAGTGCATACTGACTGGTTGTACCTGCTATGATTACAGCAGTGTTTACTGACTGTGGTTACCTGCTATGATCACAGCAGTGCATACTGATTGCGGTGGGACCAGCTATGCTTACAGTAGTGCATACTGACTGTGGTGTCACCTGCTATGCTTACAGTAGTGCATACTGACTGTGGTGTCACCTGCTATGATTACAGCAGTGCATACTGACTGTGGTGGTACCTGCTATGATTACAGCAGTGTATACTGACTGTGGTTACCTGCTATGATCACAGCAGTGCATGCTGACTGTGGTGGGACCAGCTATGCTTACAGTAGTACATACTGACTGTGGTGTCACTTGCTATGATTACAGCAGTGCATACTGAATGTGGTGGTACGTGCTATGATAACAGCAGTGCATACTGACTGTGGTGTGACCTGCTATAATGACAGCAGTGCATACTGACTGTGGTGGCACCTGCTATGATTACAGCAGTGCTTACTGACTGTGGTGGTACCTGCTATGATTACAGCAGTGCATACTGATTGTGGTGGCACCTTCTATGATTGCAGCAATGCATATTGTGGTCGTACCTGCTATGATAGAGCAGTGCATAGTGACTGTGGTGGTACCTGCTATGATTACAGCAGTGCATAGTGACTGTGGTGGTACCTGCTATGATTACAGCTGTGCATAGTGACTGTGGTGGTACCTGCTATGATTACAGCAGTGCATACTGACTGTAGTGGTACCTGCTATGATTACAGCAGTGCATAGTGACTGTGGTGGAACCTGCTATGATTTCAGCAGTGCATACTGACTGTGGTACCTGCTATGATTACAGCAGTGTATACTGACTGTGGTGGTACCTGCTATGATTACAGCAGTGCATACTGACTGTGGTGGTACCTGCTATGATTACAACAGTGGAAACTACTGTGGTGGTACCTGCTTTGATTACAGCAGTGCATATTGTGGTATGTACCTGCTATGATTACAGCAGTGCATACTGACTGTGGTGGTACCTGCTATGATAACAGCAGTGCATACTGACTGTGGTGGGACCTGCAATAATAAAAGCAGTGCATTCTGACTGTGGTGGTACCTGCTATGATTACAGCAGTGCATACTGACTGTGGTGGTACCTGCTATGATTACAGCAGTGCATACTGAATGTAGTGGTACCTGCTATGATTGCAGCAGTGCATACTGACTGTGGTGGTACCTGCTATGATTACAGCAGTGCATACTGACTGTGGTGGTACCTGCTATGATTATAGCAGTGCATACTGAATGTGGTGGTACCTGCTATGATTGCAGCAGTGCATACTGACTGTGGTGGTACCTGCTATGATTACAGGAGTGCATAGTGACTGCGGTGGTACCTGCTATGATAACAGCAGTGCATACTGACTGTGGTGGTACCTGCTATGATTATAGCAGTGCATACTGAATGTGGTGGTACCTGCTATGATTACAGCACTGCATAGTGACTGTGGTGGTACCTGCTATGATTACAGGAGTGCATAGTGACAGTGGTGGTACCTGCTATGATTACAGCAGTGCATACTGACTGTGGTGGTACCTGCTATGATTATAGCAGTGCATACTGAATGTGGTGGTACCTGCTATGATTGCAGCAGTGCATACTGACTGTGGTGGTACCTGCTATGATTACAGCAGTGCATACTGACTGTTGTGGTACCTGCTGTGATAACAGCAGTGCATACTGACTGTGGTGGGACCAGCTATGATTACAGTAGTGCATACTGACTGTGGTGGTACCTGCTATGATCACAGTAGTGCATATTGTGTGGTACCTGCTATGATTACAGCAGTGCATACTGACTGTGGTGGTACCTGCTATGATTACAGCAGTGCATACTGACTGTGCTGGTACCTGCTATGATTGCAGCAGTGCATATTGTGGTGGTACCTGCTATGATTACAGCAGTGCATAGTGACTGTGGTGGTACCTGCTATGATTACAGCACTGCATAGTGACTGTGGTGGTACCTGCTATGATTACAGCAGTGCATAGTGACTGTGGTGGTACTTGCTATGATTACAGCAGTGCATAGTGACTGTGGTGGTACCTGCTATTATTACACTAGTGCATACTGACTGTGATGTGACCTGCTATGATTACAGAAGTGCATACTGACTGTGGTGGTACCTGCTATGATTAGAGCAGTGTTTACTGACTGTGGTTACCTGCTATGATCACAGCAGTGCATACTGATTGTGGTGGGACCAGCTATGCATACAGTAGTGCATACTGACTGTGGTGTCACCTGCTATGATTACAGCAGTGCATACTGACTGTGGTGGTACCTGCTATGATTACAGCAGTGCTTACTGACTCTGGTGGTATGTGCTATAATGAAAGCAGTGCATACTGACTGTGGTGGTACCTGCTATGATTACAGCAGTGCATACTGACTGTGGTGGTACCTGCTATGTTTACAGCAGTGCATACTGAATGTGGTGGTACCTGCTATGATTGCAGCAGTGCATACTGACTGTGGTGGTACCGGCTATGATTACAGCAGTGCATAGTGACTGTGGTGGTACCTGCTATTATTACACTAGTGAATACTGACTGTGGTGTCACCTGCTATGATTACAGCAGTGCATACTGACTGTGGTGGTACCTGCTATGATTACAGCAGTGTATACTGACTGTGGTTACCTGCTATGATCACAGCAGTGCATACTGACTGTGGTGGGACCAGCTATGCTTACAGTAGTACATACTGACTGTGGTGTCACCTGCTTTGATTACAGCAGTGCATACTGACTGTGGTGGTACGTGCTATGATAACAACAGTGCATACTGACTGTGGTGGGACCTGCTATAATGACAGCAGTGCATACTGACTGTGGTGGCACCTGCTATGATTACAGCAGTGCTTACTGACTGTGGTGGTACCTGCTATGATTACAACAGTGGAAACTACTGTGGTGGTACCTGCTTTGATTACAGCAGTGCATATTGTGGTATGTACCTGCTATGATTACAGCAGTGCATACTGACTGTGGTGGTACCTGCTATGATTACAGTAGTGCATATTGTGGTGGTACCTGCTATGATTACAGCAGTGCATACTGACTGTGGTGGTACCTGCTATGATTGCAGCAGTGCATATTGTGGTGGTACCTGCTATGATTACAGCAGTGCATAGTGACTGTGGTGGTACCTGCTATGATTATAGCACTGCATAGTGACTGTGGTGGTACCTGCTATGATTACAAAAGTGCATAGTGACTGTGGTGGTACCTGCTATTATTACACTAGTGCATACTGACTGTGGTGTCACCTGCTATGATTACAGCAGTGCATACTGACTGTGGTGGTACCTGCTATGATTACAGCAGTGTATACTGACTGTGGTTACCTGCTATGATCACAGCAGTGCATGCTGACTGTGGTGGGACCAGCTATGCTTACAGTAGTACATACTGACTGTGGTGTCACTTGCTATGATTACAGCAGTGCATACTGAATGTGGTGGTACGTGCTATGATAACAGCAGTGCATACTGACTGTGGTGTGACCTGCTATAATGACAGCAGTGCATACTGACTGTGGTGGCACCTGCTATGATTACAGCAGTGCTTACTGACTGTGGTGGTACCTGCTATGATTACAGCAGTGCATACTGATTGTGGTGGCACCTTCTATGATTGCAGCAATGCATATTGTGGTCGTACCTGCTATGATAGAGCAGTGCATAGTGACTGTGGTGGTACCTGCTATGATTACAGCAGTGCATAGTGACTGTGGTGGTACCTGCTATGATTACAGCTGTGCATAGTGACTGTGGTGGTACCTGCTATGATTACAGCAGTGCATACTGACTGTAGTGGTACCTGCTATGATTACAGCAGTGCATAGTGACTGTGGTGGAACCTGCTATGATTTCAGCAGTGCATACTGACTGTGGTACCTGCTATGATTACAGCAGTGTATACTGACTGTGGTGGTACCTGCTATGATTACAGCAGTGCATACTGACTGTGGTGGTACCTGCTATGATTACAACAGTGGAAACTACTGTGGTGGTACCTGCTTTGATTACAGCAGTGCATATTGTGGTATGTACCTGCTATGATTACAGCAGTGCATACTGACTGTGGTGGTACCTGCTATGATAACAGCAGTGCATACTGACTGTGGTGGGACCTGCAATAATAAAAGCAGTGCATTCTGACTGTGGTGGTACCTGCTATGATTACAGCAGTGCATACTGACTGTGGTGGTACCTGCTATGATTACAGCAGTGCATACTGAATGTAGTGGTACCTGCTATGATTGCAGCAGTGCATACTGACTGTGGTGGTACCTGCTATGATTACAGCAGTGCATACTGACTGTGGTGGTACCTGCTATGATTATAGCAGTGCATACTGAATGTGGTGGTACCTGCTATGATTGCAGCAGTGCATACTGACTGTGGTGGTACCTGCTATGATTACAGGAGTGCATAGTGACTGCGGTGGTACCTGCTATGATAACAGCAGTGCATACTGACTGTGGTGGTACCTGCTATGATTATAGCAGTGCATACTGAATGTGGTGGTACCTGCTATGATTACAGCACTGCATAGTGACTGTGGAGGTACCTGCTATGATTACAGGAGTGCATAGTGACAGTGGTGGTACCTGCTATGATTACAGCAGTGCATACTGACTGTGGTGGTACCTGCTATGATTATAGCAGTGCATACTGAATGTGGTGGTACCTGCTATGATTGCAGCAGTGCATACTGACTGTGGTGGTACCTGCTATGATTACAGCAGTGCATACTGACTGTTGTGGTACCTGCTATGATAACAGCAGTGCATACTGACTGTGTTGGGACCAGCTATGATTACAGTAGTGCATACTGACTGTGGTGGTACCTGCTATGATCACAGTAGTGCATATTGTGGGGTACCTGCTATGATTACAGCAGTGCATACTGACTGTGGTGGTACCTGCTATGATTACAGCAGTGCATACTGACTGTGCTGGTACCTGCTATGATTGCAGCAGTGCATATTGTGGTGGTACTTGCTATGATTACAGCAGTGCATAGTGACTGTGGTGGTACCTGCTATGATTACAGCACTGCATAGTGACTGTGGTGGTACCTGCTATGATTACAGCAGTGCATAGTGACTGTGGTGGTACTTGCTATGATTACAGCAGTGCATAGTGACTGTGGTGGTACCTGCTATTATTACACTAGTGCATACTGACTGTGGTGTCACCTGTTATGATTACAGCAGTGCATACTGACTGTGGTGGTACCTGCTATGATTAGAGCAGTGTTTACTGACTGTGGTTACCTGCTATGATCACAGCAGTGCATACTGATTGTGGTGGGACCAGCTATGCATACAGTAGTGCATACTGACTGTGGTGTCACCTGCTATGATTACAGCAGTGCATACTGACTGTGGTGGTACCTGCTATGATTACAGCAGTGCTTACTGACTCTGGTGGTATGTGCTATAATGAAAGCAGTGCATACTGACTGTGGTGGTACCTGCTATGATTACAGCAGTGCATACTGACTGTGGTGGTACCTGCTATGTTTACAGCAGTGCATACTGAATGTGGTGGTACCTGCTATGATTGCAGCAGTGCATACTGACTGTGGTGGTACCGGCTATGATTACAGCAGTGCATAGTGACTGTGGTGGTACCTGCTATTATTACACTAGTGAATACTGACTGTGGTGTCACCTGCTATGATTACAGCAGTGCATACTGACTGTGGTGGTACCTGCTATGATTACAGCAGTGTATACTGACTGTGGTTACCTGCTATGATCACAGCAGTGCATACTGACTGTGGTGGGACCAGCTATGCTTACAGTAGTACATACAGACTGTGGTGTCACCTGCTTTGATTACAGCAGTGCATACTGACTGTGGTGGTACGTGCTATGATAACAACAGTGCATACTGACTGTGGTGGGACCTGCTATAATGACAGCAGTGGATACTGACTGTGGTGGCACCTGCTATGATTACAGCAGTGCTTACTGACTGTGGTGGTACCTGCTATGATTACAGCATTGCATACTGACTGTGGTGGTACCTGCTATGATTACAGTAGTGCATACTGAATGTGGTGGTACCTGCTATGATTGCAGCAGTGCAAACTGACTGTGGTGGTACTGGCTATGATTACAGCAGAGCATACTGACTGTTGTGGTACCTGCTATGACAACAGCAGTGCATACTGACTGTGGTAGGACCAGCTATGATAACAGTAGTGCATACTAACTGTGGTGGTACCTGCTATGATTACAGTAGTGCATATTGTGGTGGTACCTGCTATGATTACAGCAGTGCATACTGACTGTGGTGGTACCTGCTATGATTGCAGCAGTGTGACTGTGGTGGTACCTGCTATGATTATAGCAGTGCATACTGAATGTGGTGGTACCTGCTATGATTACAGCAGTGCATACTGACTGTGGTGGTACCTGCTATGATTACAGCAGTGTATACTGACTGTGGTTACCTGCTATGATCACAGCAGTGCATACTGACTGTGGTGGGACCAGCTATGCTTACAGTAGTACATACTGACTGTGGTGTCACCTGCTTTGATTACAGCAGTGCATACTGACTGTGGTGGTACGTGCTATGATAACAACAGTGCATACTGACTGTGGTGGGACCTGCTATAATGACAGCAGCGCATACTGACTGTGGTGGCACCTGCTATGATTACAGCAGTGCTTACTGACTGTGGTGGTACCTGCTATGATTACAGCATTGCATACTGACTGTGGTGGTACCTGCTATGATTACAGTAGTGCATACTGAATGTGGTGGTACCTGCTATGATTGCAGCAGTGCAAACTGACTGTGGTGGTACTGGCTATGATTACAGCAGAGCATACTGACTGTTGTGGTACCTGCTATGACAACAGCAGTGCATACTGACTGTGGTAGGACCAGCTATGATAACAGTAGTGCATACTAACTGTGGTGGTACCTGCTATGATTACAGTAGTGCATATTGTGGTGGTACCTGCTATGATTACAGCAGTGCATACTGACTGTGGTGGTACCTGCTATGATTGCAGCAGTGCATATTGTGGTGGTACCTGCTATGATTACAGCAGTGCATAGTGACTGTGGTGGTACCTGCTATGATAACAGCAGTGCATACTGACTGTGGTGGTACCTGCTATGATTATAGCAGTGCATACTGAATGTGGTGGTACCTGCTATGATTACAGCACTGCATAGTGACTGTGGTGGTACCTGCTATGATTGCAAGAGTGCATAGTGACTGTGGTGGTACCTGCTATGATTACAGCAGTGCATACTGACTGTGGTGGTACCTCCTATGATTATAGCAGTGCATTCTGAATGTGGTGGTACCTGCTATGATTGCAGCAGTGCATACTGACTGTGGTGATACCTGCTATGATTACAGCAGTGCATACTGACTGTTGTGGTACCTGCTATGATAACAGCAGTGCATACTGACTGTGGTGGGACCAGCTATGATTACAGTAGTGCATACTGACTGTGGTGGTACCTGCTATGATCACAGTAGTGCATATTGTGGGGTACCTGCTATGATTACAGCAGTGCATACTGACTGTGGTGGTACCTGCTATGATTGCAGCAGTGCATATTGTGGTGGTACCTGCTATGATTACAGCAGTGCATAGTGACTTTGGTGGTACCTGCTATGATTACAGCACTGCATAGTGACTGTGGTGGTACCTGCTATGATTACAGCAGTGCATAGTGACTGTGGTGGTACTTGCTATGATTACAGCAGTGCATAGTGACTGTGGTGGTACCTGCTATTATTACACTAGTGCATACTGACTGTGGTGTCACCTGCTATGATTACAGCAGTGCATACTGACTGGTTGTACCTGCTATGATTACAGCAGTGTTTACTGACTGTGGTTACCTGCTATGATCACAGCAGTGCATACTGATTGCGGTGGGACCAGCTATGCTTACAGTAGTGCATACTGACTGTGGTGTCACCTGCTATGATTACAGCAGTGCATACTGACTGTGGTGGTACCTGCTATGATTATAGCAGTGCATACTGAATGTGGTGGTACCTGCTATGATTACAGCACTGCATAGTGACTGTGGTGGTACCTGCTATGATTACAGGAGTGCATAGTGACTGCGGTGGTACCTGCTATGATAACAGCAGTGCATACTGACTGTGGTGGTACCTGCTATGATTATAGCAGTGCATACTGAATGTGGTGGTACCTGCTATGATTACAGCACTGCATAGTGACTGTGGTGGTACCTGCTATGATTGCAAGAGTGCATAGTGACTGTGGTGGTACCTGCTATGATTACAGCAGTGCATACTGACTGTGGTGGTACCTGCTATGATTATAGCAGTGCATACTGAATGTGGTGGTACCTGCTATGATTGCAGAAGTGCATACTGACTGTGGTGATACCTGCTATGATTACAGCAGTGCATACTGACTGTTGTGGTACCTGCTATGATAACAGCAGTGCATACTGACTGTGGTGGGACCAGCTATGATTACAGTAGTGCATACTGACTGTGGTGGTACCTGCTATGATCACAGTAGTGCATATTGTGGGGTACCTGCTATGATTACAGCAGTGCATACTGACTGTGGTGGTACCTGCTATGATTACAGCAGTGCATACTGACTGTGGTGGTACCTGCTATGATTCCAGCAGTGCATATTGTGGTGGTACCTGCTATGATTACAGCAGTGCATACTGACTGGTGGGACCTGCTATGATTGCAGCAGTGCATATTGTGGTGGTACCTGCTATGATTACAGCAGTGCATAGTGACTTTGGTGGTACCTGCTATGATTACAGCACTGCATAGTGACTGTGGTGGTACCTGCTATGATTACAGCAGTGCATAGTGACTGTGGTGGTACTTGCTATGATTACAGCAGTGCATAGTGACTGTGGTGGTACCTGCTATTATTACACTAGTGCATACTGACTGTGGTGTCACCTGCTATGATTACAGCAGTGCATACTGACTGGTTGTACCTGCTATGATTACAGCAGTGTTTACTGACTGTGGTTACCTGCTATGATCACAGCAGTGCATACTGATTGCGGTGGGACCAGCTATGCTTACAGTAGTGCATACTGACTGTGGTGTCACCTGCTATGATTACAGCAGTGCATAGTGACTGCGGTGGAACCTGCTATGATAACAGCAGTGCATACTGACTGTGGTGGTACCTGCTATGATTATAGCAGTGCATACTGAATGTGGTGGTACCTGCTATGATTACAGCACTGCATAGTGACTGTGGTGGTACCTGCTATGATTGCAAGAGTGCATAGTGACTGTGGTGGTACCTGCTATGATTACAGCAGTGCATACTGACTGTGATGGTACCTGCTATGATTATAGCAGTGCATACTGAATGTGTTGGTACCTGCTATGATTGCGGCAGTGCATACTGACTGTGGTGGTACCTGCTATGATTACAGCAGTGCATACTGACTGTTGTGGTACCTGCTATGATAACAGCAGTGCATACTGACTGTGGTGGGACCAGCTATGATTACAGTAGTGCATACTGACTGGGGTGGTACCTGCTATGATCACAGTAGTGCATATTGTGGGGTACCTGCTATGATTACAGCAGTGCATACTGACTGTGGTGGTACCTGCTATGATTACAGCAGTGCATACTGACTGTGGTGGTACCTGCTATGATTGCAGCAGTGCATATTGTGGTGGTACCTGCTATGATTACAGCAGTGCATACTGACTGTGGTGGTACCTGCTATGATTGCAGCAGTGCATATTGTGGTGGTACCTGCAATGATTACAGCAGTGCATAGTGACTGTGGTGGTACCTGCTATGATTACAGCACTGCATAGTGACTGTGGTGGTACCTGCTATGATTACAGCAGTGCATAGTGACTGTGGTGGTACTTGCTATGATTACAGCAGTGCATAGTGACTGTGGTGGTACCTGCTATTATTACACTAGTGCATACTGACTGTGGTGTCACCTGCTATGATTACAGCAGTGCATACTGACTGTGGTGGTACCTGCTATGATTACAGCAGTGTTTACTGACTGTGGTTACCTGCTATGATCACAGCAGTGCATACTGATTGTGGTGGGACCAGCTATGCTTACAGTAGTGCATACTGACTGTGGTGTCACCTGCTATGATTACAGCAGTGCATACTGACTGTGGTGGTACCTGCTCTGATTACAGCAGTGTATACTGACTGTGGTGGTACCTGCTATGATCACAGCAGTGCATACTGACTGTGGTGGGACCAGCTATGCTTACAGTAGTACATACTGACTGTGGTGTCACCTGCTATGATTACAGCAGTGGATACTGACTGTGGTGGTACCTGCTATGATCACAGTAGTGCATATTGTGGGGTACCTGCTATGATTACAGCAGTGCATACTGACTGTGGTGGTACCTGCTATGATTACAGCAGTGCATACTGACTGTGGTGGTACCTGCTATGATTCCAGCAGTGCATATTGTGGTGGTACCTGCTATGATTACAGCAGTGCATACTGACTGGTGGTACCTGCTATGATTGCAGCAGTGCATATTGTGGTGGTACCTGCTATGATTACAGCAGTGCATAGTGACTTTGGTGGTACCTGCTATGATTACAGCACTGCATAGTGACTGTGGTGGTACCTGCTATGATTACAGCAGTGCATAGTGACTGTGGTGGTACTTGCTATGATTACAGCAGTGCATAGTGACTGTGGTGGTACCTGCTATTATTACACTAGTGCATACTGACTGTGGTGTCACCTGCTATGATTACAGCAGTGCATACTGACTGGTTGTACCTGCTATGATTACAGCAGTGTTTACTGACTGTGGTTACCTGCTATGATCACAGCAGTGCATACTGATTGCGGTGGGACCAGCTATGCTTACAGTAGTGCATACTGACTGTGGTGTCACCTGCTATGATTACAGCAGTGCATAGTGACTGCGGTGGTACCTGCTATGATAACAGCAGTGCATACTGACTGTGGTGGTACCTGCTATGATTATAGCAGTGCATACTGAATGTGGTGGTACCTGCTATGATTACAGCACTGCATAGTGACTGTGGTGGTACCTGCTATGATTGCAAGAGTGCATAGTGACTGTGGTGGTACCTGCTATGATTACAGCAGTGCATACTGACTGTGGTGGTACCTGCTATGATTATAGCAGTGCATACTGAATGTGTTGGTACCTGCTATGATTGCAGCAGTGCATACTGACTGTGGTGGTACCTGCTATGATTACAGCAGTGCATACTGACTGTTGTGGTACCTGCTATGATAACAGCAGTGCATACTGACTGTGGTGGGACCAGCTATGATTACAGTAGTGCATACTGACTGTGGTGGTACCTGCTATGATCACAGTAGTGCATATTGTGGGGTACCTGCTATGATTACAGCAGTGCATAATGACTGTGGTGGTACCTGCTATGATTACAGCAGTGCATACTGACTGTGGTGGTACCTGCTATGATTGCAGCAGTGCATATTGTGGTGGTACCTGCTATGATTACAGCAGTGCATACTGACTGTGGTGGTACCTGCTATGATTGCAGCAGTGCATATTGTGTTGGTACCTGCAATGATTACAGCAGTGCATAGTGACTGTGGTGGTACCTGCTATGATTACAGCACTGCATAGTGACTGTGGTGGTACCTGCTATGATTACAGCAGTGCATAGTGACTGTGGTGGTACTTGCTATGATTACAGCAGTGCATAGTGACTGTGGTGGTACCTGCTATTATTACACTAGTGCATACTGACTGTGGTGTCACCTGCTATGATTACAGCAGTGCATACTGACTGTGGTGGTACCTGCTATGATTACAGCAGTGTTTACTGACTGTGGTTACCTGCTATGATCACAGCAGTGCATACTGATTGTGGTGGGACCAGCTATGCTTACAGTAGTGCATACTGACTGTGGTGTCACCTGCTATGATTACAGCAGTGCATACTGACTGTGGTGGTACCTGCTATGATTATAGCAGTGCATACTGAATGTGTTGGTACCTGCTATGATTGCAGCAGTGCATACTGACTGTGGTGGTACCTGCCATGATTACAGCAGTGCATACTGACTGTTGTGGTACCTGCAATGATAACAGCAGTGCATACTGACTGTGGTGGGACCAGCTATGATTACAGTAGTGCATACTGACTGTGGTGGTACCTGCTATGATCACAGTAGTGCATATTGTGGGGTACCTGCTATGATTACAGCAGTGCATACTGACTGTGGTGGTACCTGCTATGATTACAGCAGTGCATACTGACTGTGGTGGTACCTGCTATGATTGCAGCAGTGCATATTGTGGTGGTACCTGCTATGATTACAGCAGTGCATACTGACTGTGGTGGTACCTGCTATGATTGCAGCAGTGCATATTGTGGTGTCACCTGCAATGATTACAGCAGTGCATAGTGACTGTGGTGGTACCTGCTTTGATTACAGCACTGCATAGTGACTGTGGTGGTATCTGCTATGATTACAGCAGTGCATAGTGACTGTGGTGGTACTTGCTATGATTACAGCAGTGCATAGTGACTGTGGTGGTACCTGCTATTATTACACTAGTGCATACTGACTGTGGTGTCACCTGCTATGATTACAGCAGTGCATACTGACTGTGGTGGTACCTGCTATGATTACAGCAGTGTTTACTGACTGTGGTTACCTGCTATGATCACAGCAGTGCATACTGATTGTGGTGGGACCAGCTATGCTTACAGTAGTGCATACTGACTGTGGTGTCACCTGCTATGATTACAGCAGTGCATACTGACTGTGGTGGTACCTGCTCTGATTACAGCAGTGTATACTGACTGTGGTGGTACCTGCTATGATCACAGCAGTGCATACTGACTGTGGTGGGACCAGCTATGCTTACAGTAGTACATACTGACTGTGGTGTCACCTGCTATGATTACAGCAGTGGATACTGACTGTGGTGGTACCTGCTATGATTACAGCAGTGCTTACTGACTCTGGTGGTATGTGCTATAATGAAAGCAGTGCACACTGACTGTGTTGGTACCTGCTATGATTACAGCAGTGCATAGTGACTGTGGTGGTACCTGCTATGATTACAGCACTGCTTAGTGACTGTGGTGGTACCTGCTATGATTACAGCAGTGCATAGTGACTGTGGTGGTAATTGCTATGATTACAGCAGTGCATAGTGACTGTGGTGGTACCTGCTATTATTACACTAGTGAATACTGACTGTGGTGTCACCTGCTATGATTACAGCAGTGCATACTGACTGTGGTGGTACCTGCTATGATTGCAGCACTGCATAGTGACTGTGGTGGTACCTGCTATGATTACAGCAGTGCATAGTGACTGTAGTGGTACTTGCTATGATTACAGCAGTGCATAGTGACTGTGGTGGTACCTGCTATTATTACACTAGTGCATACTGACTGTGGTGTCACCTGCTATGATTACAGCAGTGCATACTGACTGTGGTGGTACCTGCTATGATTACAGCAGTGTTTACTGACTGTGGTTACCTGCTATGATCACAGCAGTGCATACTGATTGTGGTGGGACCAGCTATGCTTACAGTAGTGCATACTGACTGTGGCGTCACCTGCTATGATTACAGCAGTGCATACTGACTGTGGTGGTACCTGCTCTGATTACAGCAGTGTATACTGACTGTGGTGGTACCTGCTATGATCACAGCAGTGCATACTGACTGTGGTGGGACCAGCTATGCTTACAGTAGTACATCCTTACTGTGGTGTCACCTGCTATGATTACAGCTGTGGATACTGACTGTGGTGGTACCTGCTATGATTACAGCAGTGCTTACTGACTCTGGTGGTATGTGCTATAATGAAAGCAGTACATACTGACTGTGTTGGTACCTGCTATGATTACAGCAGTGCATAGTGACAGTGGTGGTACTTGCTATGATTGCACCAGTGCATATTGTGGTGGTACCTGCAATGATTACAGCAGTGCATAGTGACTGTGGTGGTACCTGCTATGATTACAGCACTGCATAGTGACTGTGGTGGTACCTGCTATGATTACAGCAGTGCATAGTGACTGTGGTGGTACTTGCTATGATTACAGCAGTGCATAGTGACTGTGGTGGTACCTGCTATTATTACACTAGTGCATACTGACTGTGGTGTCACCTGCTATGATTACAGCAGTGCATACTGACTGTGGTGGTACCTGCTATGATTACAGAAGTGTTTACTGACTGTGGTTACCTGCTATGATCACAGCAGTGCATACTGATTGTGGTGGGACCAGCTATGCTTACAGTAGTGCATACTGACTGTGGTGTCACCTGCTATGATTACAGCAGTGCATACTGACTGTGGTGGTACCTGCTCTGATTACAGCAGTGTATACTGACTGTGGTGGTACCTGCTATGATCACAGCAGTGCATACTGACTGTGGTGGGACCAGCTATGCTTACAGTAGTACATACTGACTGTGGTGTCACCTGCTATGATTACAGCAGTGGATACTGACTGTGGTGGTACCTGCTATGATTACAGCAGTGCTTACTGACTCTGGCGGTATGTGCTATAATGAAAGCAGTGCATACTGACTGTGTTGGTACCTGCTATGATTACAGCAGTGCATAGTGACTGTGGTGGTACCTGCTATGATTACAGCACTGCATAGTGACTGTGGTGGTACCTGCTATGATTACAGCAGTGCATAGTGACTGTGGTGGTAATTGCTATGATTACAGCAGTGCATAGTGACTGTGGTGGTACCTGCTATTATTACACTAGTGAATACTGACTGTGGTGTCACCTGCTATGATTACAGCAGTGCATACTGACTGTGGTGGTACCTGCTATGATTACAGCACTGCATAGTGACTGTGGTGGTACCTGCTATGATTACAGCAGTGCATAGTGACTGTAGTGGTACTTGCTATGATTACAGCAGTGCATAGTGACTGTGGTGGTACCTGCTATTATTACACTAGTGCATACTGACTGTGATGTCACCTGCTATGATTACAGCAGTGCATACTGACTGTGGTGGTACCTGCTATGATTACAGCAGTGTTTACTGACTGTGGTTACCTGCTATGATCACAGCAGTGCATACTGATTGTGGTGGGACCAGCTATGCTTACAGTAGTGCATACTGACTGTGGTGTCACCTGCTATGATTACAGCAGTGCATACTGACTGTGGTGGTACCTGCTCTGATTACAGCAGTGTATACTGACTGTGGTGGTACCTGCTATGATCACAGCAGTGCATACTGACTGTGGTGGGACCAGCTATGCTTACAGTAGTACATTCTGACTGTGGTGTCACCTGCTATGATTACAGCTGTGGATACTGACTGTGGTGGTACCTGCTATGATTACAGCAGTGCTTACTGACTCTTGTGGTATGTGCTATAATGAAAGCAGTACATACTGACTGTGTTGGTACCTGCTATGATTACAGCAGTGCATAGTGACAGTGGTGGTACTTGCTATGATTGCAGCAGTGCATATTGTGGTGGTACCTGCAATGATTACAGCAGTGCATAGTGACTGTGGTGGTACCTGCTATGATTACAGCACTGCATAGTGACTGTGGTGGTACCTGCTATGATTACAGCAGTGCATAGTGACTGTGGTGGTACTTGCTATGATTACAGCAGTGCATAGTGACTGTGGTGGTACCTGCTATTATTACACTAGTGCATACTGACTGTGGTGTCACCTGCTATGATTACAGCAGTGCATACTGACTGTGGTGGTACCTGCTATGATTACAGAAGTGTTTACTGACTGTGGTTACCTGCTATGATCACAGCAGTGCATACTGATTGTGGTGGGACCAGCTATGCTTACAGTAGTGCATACTGACTGTGGTGTCACCTGCTATGATTACAGCAGTGCATACTGACTGTGGTGGTACCTGCTCTGATTACAGCAGTGTATACTGACTGTGGTGGTACCTGCTATGATCACAGCAGTGCATACTGACTGTGGTGGGACCAGCTATGCTTACAGTAGTACATACTGACTGTGGTGTCACCTGCTATGATTACAGCAGTGGATACTGACTGTGGTGGTACCTGCGATGGTTACAGCAGTGCTTACTGACTCTGGTGGTATGTGCTATAATGAAAGCAGTGCATACTGACTGTGTTGGTACCTGCTATGATTACAGCAGTGCATACTGACTGTGGTGGTACCTGCTATGATTACAGCACTGCATAGTGACTGTGGTGGTACCTGCAATGATTACAGCAGTGCATAGTGACTGTGGTGGTAATTGCTATGATTACAGCAGTGCATAGTGACTGTGGTGGTACCTGCTATTATTACACTAGTGAATACTTACTGTGGTGTCACCTGCTATGATTACAGCAGTGCATACTGACTGTGGTGGTACCTGCTATGATTACAGCACTGCATAGTGACTGTGGTGGTACCTGCTATGATTACAGCAGTGCATAGTGACTGTAGTGGTACTTGCTATGATTACAGCAGTGTATACTGACTGTGGTTACCTGCTATGATCACAGCAGTGCATACTGACTGTGGTGGGACCAGCTATGCTTACAGTAGTACATACTGACTGTGGTGTCACCTGCTTTGATTACAGCAGTGCATACTGACTGTGGTGGTACGTGCTATGATAACAACAGTGCATACTGACTGTGGTGGGACCTGCTATAATGACAGCAGTGCATACTGACTGTGGTGGCACCTGCAATGATTACAGCAATCCTTACTGACTGTGGTGGTACCTGCTATGATTACAGCAGTGCATACTGACTGTGGTGGTACCTGCTATGATTACAGCAGTGCATACTGACTGTGGTGGTACCTGCTATGATTCCAGCAGTGCATATTGTGGTGGTACCTGCTATGATTACAGCAGTGCATAGTGACTGTGGTGGTACCTGCTATTATTACACTAGTGCATACTGACTGTGGTGTCACCTGCTATGATTACAGCAGTGCATACTGACTGTGGTGGTACCTGCTATGATTACAGCAGTGTTTACTGACTGTGGTTACCTGCTATGATCACAGCAGTGCATACTGATTGTGGTGGGACCAGCTATGCTTACAGTCGTGCATACTGACTGTGGTGTCACCTGCTATGATTACAGCAGTGCATACTGACTGTGGTGGTACCTGCTCTGATTACAGCAGTGTATACTGACTGTGGTGGTACCTGCTATGATCACAGCAGTGCATACTGACTGTGGTGGGACCAGCTATGCTTACAGTAGTACATACTGACTGTGGTGTCACCTGCTATGATTACAGCTGTGGATACTGACTGTGGTGGTACGTGCTATGATTACAGCAGTGCTTACTGACTCTGGTGGTATGTGCTATAATGAAAGCAGTACATACTGACTGTGTTGGTACCTGCTATGATTACAGCAGTGCATAGTGACAGTGGTGGTACCTGCTATGATTACAGCACTGCATAGTGACTGTAGTGGTACCTGCTATGATTACAGCAGTGCATAGTGACTGTGGTGGTACTTGCTATGATTACAGCAGTGCATAGTGACTGTGGTGGTACCTGCTATTATTACACTAGTGAATACTGACTGTGGTGTCACCTGCTATGATTACAGCAGTGCATACTGACTGTGGTGGTACCTGCTATGATTACAGCAGTGTATACTGACTGTGGTTACCTGCTATGATCACAGCAGTGCATACTGACTGTGGTGGGACCAGCTATGCTTACAGTAGTACATACTGACTGTGGTGTCACCTGCTTTGATTACAGCAGTGCATACTGACTGTGGTGGTACGTGCTATGATAACAACAGTGCATACTGACTGTGGTGGGACCTGCTATAATGACAGCAGTGCATACTGACTGTGGTGGCACCTGCTATGATTACAGCAATCCTTAGTGACTGTGGTGGTACCTGCTATGATTACCGCAGTGCATACTGACTGTGGTGGTACCTGCTATGATTACAGCAGTGCATACTGACTGTGGTGGTACCTGCTATGATTACCGCAGTGCATACTGACTGTGGTGGTACCTGCTATGATTACAGCAGTGCATACTGACTGTGGTGGTACCTGCTATGATTGCAGCAGTGCATATTGTGGTGGTACCTGCTATGATTACAGCAGTGCATAGTGACTGTGGTGGTACCTGCTATGATTACAGCACTGCATAGTGACTGTGGTGGTACCTGCTATGATTACAGCAGTGCATAGTGACTGTGGTGGTACTTGCTATGATTACAGCAGTGCATACTGACTGTGGTGGTACCTGCTATGATTATAGCAGTGCATACTGAATGTGGTGGTACCTGCTATGATTACAGCACTGCATAGTGACTGTGGTGGTACCTGCTATGATTGCAAGAGTGCATAGTGACTGTGGTGGTACCTGCTATGATTACAGCAGTGCATACTGACTGTGGTGGTACCTGCTATGATTATAGCAGTACATACTGAATGTGGTGGTACCTGCTATGATTGCAGCAGTGCATACTGACTGTGGTGGTACCTGCTATGATTGCAGCAGTGCATATTGACTGTTGTGGTACCTGCTATGATAACAGCAGTGCATAATGACTGGGGTGGGACCAGCTATGATTACAGTAGTGCATACTGACTGTGGTGGTACCTGCTATGATCACAGTAGTGCATATTGTGGGGTACCTGCTATGATTACAGCAGTGCATACTGACTGTGGTGGTACCTGCTATGATTACAGCAGTGCATACTGACTGTGGTGGTACCTGCTATGATTGCAGCAGTGCATATTGTGGTGGTACCTGCTATGATTACAGCAGTGCATACTGACTGTGGTGGTACCTGCTATGATTGCAGCAGTGCATACTGATTGTGGTGGGACCAGCTATGCTTACAGTAGTGCATACTGACTGTGGCGTCACCTGCTATGATTACAGCAGTGCATACTGACTGTGGTGGTACCTGCTCTGATTACAGCAGTGTATACTGACTGTGGTGGTACCTGCTATGATCACAGCAGTGCATACTGACTGTGGTGGGACCAGCTATGCTTACAGTAGTACATACTGACTGTGGTGTCACCTGCTATGATTACAGCTGTGGATACTGACTGTGGTGGTACCTGCTATGATTACAGCAGTGCTTACTGACTCTGGTGGTATGTGCTATAATGAAAGCAGTACATACTGACTGTGTTGGTACCTGCTATGATTACAGCAGTGCATAGTGACAGTGGTGGTACTTGCTATGATTGCAGCAGTGCATATTGTGGTGGTATCTGCAATGATTACAGCAGTGCATAGTGACTGTGGTGGTACCTGCTATGATTACAGCACTGCATAGTGACTGTGGTGGTACCTGCTATGATTACAGCAGTGCATAGTGACTGTGGTGGTACTTGCTATGATTACAGCAGTGCATAGTGACTGTGGTGGTACCTGCTATTATTACACTAGTGCATACTGACTGTGGTGTCACCTGCTATGATTACAGCAGTGCATACTGACTGTGGTGGTACCTGCTATGATTACAGAAGTGTTTACTGAATGTGGTTACCTGCTATGATCACAGCAGTGCATACTGATTGTGGTGGGACCAGCTATGCTTACAGTAGTGCATACTGACTGTGGTGTCACCTGCTATGATTACAGCAGTGCATACTGACTGTGGTGGTACCTGCTCTGATTACAGCAGTGTATACTGACTGTGGTGGTACCTGCTATGATCACAGCAGTGCATACTGACTGTGGTGGGACCAGCTATGCTTACAGTAGTACATACTGACTGTGGTGTCACCTGCTATGATTACAGCAGTGGATACTGACTGTGGTGGTACCTGCTATGATTACAGCAGTGCTTACTGACTCTGGTGGTATGTGCTATAATGAAAGCAGTGCATACTGACTGTGTTGGTATCTGCTATGATTACAGCAGTGCATAGTGACTGTGGTGGTACCTGCTATGATTACAGCACTGCATAGTGACTGTGGTGGTACCTGCTATGATTACAGCAGTGCATAGTGACTGTGGTGGTAATTGCTATGATTACAGCAGTGCATAGTGACTGTGGTGGTACCTGCTATTATTACACTAGTGAATACTGACTGTGGTGTCACCTGCTATGATTACAGCAGTGCATACTGACTGTGGTGGTACCTGCTATGATTACAGCACTGCATAGTGACTGTGGTGGTACCTGCTATGATTACAGCAGTGCATAGTGACTGTAGTGGTACTTGCTATGATTACAGCAGTGCATAGTGACTTTGGTGGTACCTGCTATTATTACACTAGTGCATACTGACTGTGGTGTCACCTGCTATGATTACAGCAGTGCATACTGACTGTGGTGGTACCTGCTATGATTACAGCAGTGTTTACTGACTGTGGTTACCTGCTATGATCACAGCAGTGCATACTGATTGTGGTGGGACCAGCTATGCTTACAGTAGTGCATACTGACTGTGGTGTCACCTGCTATGATTACAGCAGTGCATACTGACTGTGGTGGTACCTGCTCTGATTACAGCAGTGTATACTGACTGTGGTGGTACCTGCTATGATCACAGCAGTGCATACTGACTGTGGTGGGACCAGCTATGCTTACAGTAGTACATACTGACTGTGGTGTCACCTGCTATGATTACAGCTGTGGATACTGACTGTGGTGGTACCTGCTATGATTACAGCAGTGCTTACTGACTCTGGTGGTATGTGCTATAATGAAAGCAGTACATACTGACTGTGTTGGTACCTGCTATGATTACAGCAGTGCATAGTGACAGTGGTGGTACTTGCTATGATTGCAGCAGTGCATATTGTGGTGGTACCTGCAATGATTACAGCAGTGCATAGTAACTGTGGTGGTACCTGCTATGATTACAGCACTGCATAGTGACTGTGGTGGTACCTGCTATGATTACAGCAGTGCATAGTGACTGTGGTGGTACTTGCTATGATTACAGCAGTGCATAGTGACTGTGGTGGTACCTGCTATTATTACACTAGTGCATACTGACTGTGGTGTCACCTGCTATGATTACAGCAGTGCATACTGACTGTGGTGGTACCTGCTATGATTACAGAAGTGTTTACTGACTGTGGTTACCTGCTATGATCACAGCAGTGCATACTGACTGTGGTGGGACCAGCTATGCTTACAGTAGTGCATACTGACTGTGGTGTCACCTGCTATGATTACAGCAGTGGATACTGACTGTGGTGGTACCTGCTATGGTTACAGCAGTGCTTACTGACTCTGGTGGTATGTGCTATAATGAAAGCAGTGCATACTGACTGTGTTGGTACCTGCTATGATTACAGCAGTGCATACTGACTGTGGTGGTACCTGCTATGATTACAGCACTGCATAGTGACTGTGGTGGTACCTGCTATGATTACAGCAGTGCATAGTGACTGTGGTGGTAATTGCTATGATTACAGCAGTGCATAGTGACTGTGGTGGTACCTGCTATTATTACACTAGTGAATACTGACTGTGGTGTCACCTGCTATGATTACAGCAGTGCATACTGACTGTGGTGGTACCTGCTATGATTACAGCACTGCATAGTGACTGTGGTGGTACCTGCTATGATTACAGCAGTGCATAGTGACTGTAGTGGTACTTGCTATGATTACAGCAGTGTATACTGACTGTGGTTACCTGCTATGATCACAGCAGTGCATACTGACTGTGGTGGGACCAGCTATGCTTACAGTAGTACATACTGACTGTGGTGTCACCTGCTTTGATTACAGCAGTGCATACTGACTGTGGTGGTACGTGCTATGATAACAACAGTGCATACTGACTGTGGTGGGACCTGCTATAATGACAGCAGTGCATACTGACTGTGGTGGCACCTGCTATGATTACAGCAATCTTTACTGACTGTGGTGGTACCTGTTATGATTACAGCAGTGCATACTGACTGTGGTGGTACCTGCTATGATTACAGCAGTGCATACTGGCTGTGGTGGTACCTGCTATGATTCCAGCAGTGCATATTGTGGTGGTACCTGCTATGATTACAGCAGTGCATAGTGACTGTGGTGGTACCTGCTATTATTACACTAGTGCATACTGACTGTGGTGTCACCTGCTATGATTACAGCAGTGCATACTGACTGTGGTGGTACCTGCTATGATTACAGCAGTGTTTAATGACTGTGGTTACCTGCTATGATCACAGCAGTGCATACTGATTGTGGTGGGACCAGCTATGCTTACAGTCGTGCATACTGACTGTGGTGTCACCTGCTATGATTACAGCAGTGCATACTGACTGTGGTGGTACCTGCTCTGATTACAGCAGTGTATACTGACTGTGGTGGTACCTGCTATGATCACAGCAGTGCATACTGACTGTGGTGGGACCAGCTATGCTTACAGTAGTACATACTGACTGTGGTGTCACCTGCTATGATTACAGCTGTGGATACTGACTGTGGTGGTACCTGCTATGATTACAGCAGTGCTTACTGACTCTGGTGGTATGTGCTATAATGAAAGCAGTACATACTGACTGTGTTGGTACCTGCTATGATTACAGCAGTGCATAGTGACAGTGGTAGTACCTGCTATGATTACAGCACTGCATAGTGACTGTAGTGGTACCTGCTATGATTACAGCAGTGCATAGTGACTGTGGTGGTACTTGCTATGATTACAGCAGTGCATAGTGACTGTGGTGGTACCTGCTATTATTACACTAGTGAATACTGACTGTGGTGTCACCTGCTATGATTACAGCAGTGCATACTGACTGTGGTGGTACCTGCTATGATTACAGCAGTGTATACTGACTGTGGTTACCTGCTATGATCACAGCAGTGCATACTGACTGTGGTGGGACCAGCTATGCTTACAGTAGTACATACTGACTGTGGTGTCACCTGCTTTGATTACAGCAGTGCATACTGACTGTGGTGGTACGTGCTATGATAACAACAGTGCATACTGACTGTGGTGGGACCTGCTATAATAACAGCAGTGCATACTGACTGTGGTGGCACCTGCTATGATTACAGCAGTGCATAGTGACTGTAGTGGTACTTGCTATGATTACAGCAGTGTATACTGACTGTGGTTACCTGCTATGATCACAGCAGTGCATACTGACTGTGGTGGGACCAGCTATGCTTACAGTAGTACATACTGACTGTGGTGTCACCTGCTTTGATTACAGCAGTGCATACTGACTGTGGTGGTACGTGCTATGATAACAACAGTGCATACTGACTGTGGTGGGACCTGCTATAATGACAGCAGTGCATACTGACTGTGGTGGCACCTGCTATGATTACAGCAATCCTTACTGACTGTGGTGGTACCTGCTATGATTACAGCAGTGCATACTGACTGTGGTGGTACCTGCTATGATTACAGCAGTGCATACTGACTGTGGTGGTACCTGCTATGATTCCAGCAGTGCATATTGTGGTGGTACCTGCTATGATTACAGCAGTGCATAGTGACTGTGGTGGTACCTGCTATTATTACACTAGTGCATACTGACTGTGGGGTCACCTGCTATGATTACAGCAGTGCATACTGACTGTGGTGGGACCAGCTATGCTTACAGTAGTGCATACTGACTGTGGTGTCACCTGCTATGATTACAGCAGTGCATACTGACTGTGGTGGTACCTGCACTGATTACAGCAGTGTATACTGACTGTGGTGGTACCTGCTATGATCACAGCAGTGCATACTGACTGTGGTGGGACCAGCTATGCTTACAGTAGTACATACTGACTGTGGTGTCACCTGCTATGATTACAGCAGTGGATACTGACTGTGGTGGTACCTGCTATGGTTACAGCAGTGCTTACTGACTCTGGTGGTATGTGCTATAATGAAAGCAGTGCATACTGACTGTGTTGGTACCTGCTATGATTACAGCAGTGCATACTGACTGTGGTGGTACCTGCTATGATTACAGCACTGCATAGTGACTGTGGTGGTACCTGCTATGATTACAGCAGTGCATAGTGACTGTGGTGGTAATTGCTATGATTACAGCAGTGCATAGTGACTGTGGTGGTACCTGCTATTATTACACTAGTGAATACTGACTGTGGTGTCACCTGCTATGATTACAGCAGTGCATACTGACTGTGGTGGTACCTGCTATGATTACAGCACTGCATAGTGACTGTGGTGGTACCTGCTATGATTACAGCAGTGCATAGTGACTGTAGTGGTACTTGCTATGATTACAGCAGTGTATACTGACTGTGGTTACCTGCTATGATCACAGCAGTGCATACTGACTGTGGTGGGACCAGCTATGCTTACAGTAGTACATACTGACTGTGGTGTCACCTGCTTTGATTACAGCAGTGCATACTGACTGTGGTGGTACGTGCTATGATAACAACAGTGCATACTGACTGTGGTGGGACCTGCTATAATGACAGCAGTGCATACTGACTGTGGTGGCACCTGCTATGATTACAGCAATCCTTACTGACTGTGGTGGTACCTGCTATGATTACAGCAGTGCATACTGACTGTGGTGGTACCTGCTATGATTACAGCAGTGCATACTGACTGTGGTGGTACCTGCTATGATTCCAGCAGTGCATATTGTGGTGGTACCTGCTATGATTACAGCAGTGCATAGTGACTGTGGTGGTACCTGCTATTATTACACTAGTGCATACTGACTGTGGTGTCACCTGCTATGATTACAGCAGTGCATACTGACTGTGGTGGTACCTGCTATGATTACAGCAGTGTTTACTGACTGTGGTTACCTGCTATGATCACAGCAGTGCATACTGATTGTGGTGGGACCAGCTATGCTTACAGTCGTGCATACTGACTGTGGTGTCACCTGCTATGATTACAGCAGTGCATACTGACTGTGGTGGTACCTGCTCTGATTACAGCAGTGTATACTGACTGTGGTGGTACCTGCTATGATCACAGCAGTGCATACTGACTGTGGTGGGACCAGCTATGCTTACAGTAGTACATACTGACTGTGGTGTCACCTGCTATGATTACAGCTGTGGATACTGACTGTGGTGGTACGTGCTATGATTACAGCAGTGCTTACTGACTCTGGTGGTATGTGCTATAATGAAAGCAGTACATACTGACTGTGTTGGTACCTGCTATGATTACAGCAGTGCATAGTGACAGTGGTGGTACCTGCTATGATTACAGCACTGCATAGTGACTGTAGTGGTACCTGCTATGATTACAGCAGTGCATAGTGACTGTGGTGGTACTTGCTATGATTACAGCAGTGCATAGTGACTGTGGTGGTACCTGCTATTATTACACTAGTGAATACTGACTGTGGTGTCACCTGCTATGATTACAGCAGTGCATACTGACTGTGGTGGTACCTGCTATGATTACAGCAGTGTATACTGACTGTGGTTACCTGCTATGATCACAGCAGTGCATACTGACTGTGGTGGGACCAGCTATGCTTACAGTAGTACATACTGAC
Organism: Petromyzon marinus; assembly: GCF_048934315.1. Taxonomy (NCBI): domain Eukaryota; kingdom Metazoa; phylum Chordata; class Hyperoartia; order Petromyzontiformes; family Petromyzontidae; genus Petromyzon; species Petromyzon marinus. Next base: position 51,165 of record NW_027423098.1, read on the forward strand.
TGTGGTGTCACCTGCTTTGATTACAGCAGTGCATACTGACTGTGGTGGTACGTGCTATGATAACAACAGTGCATACTGACTGTGGTGGGACCTGCTATAATGACAGCAGTGCATACTGACTGTGGTGGCACCTGCTATGATTACAGCAATCCTTAGTGACTGTGGTGGTACCTGCTATGATTACAGCAGTGCATACTGACTGTGGTGGTACCTGCTATGATTACAGCAGTGCATACTGACTGTGGTGGTACCTGCTATGATTCCAGCAGTGCATATTGTGGTGGTACCTGCTATGATTACAGCAGTGCATACTGACTGTGGTGGTACCTGCTATGATTGCAGCAGTGCATATTGTGGTGGTACCTGCTATGATTACAGCAGTGCATAGTGACTGTGGTGGTACCTGCTATGATTGCAGCACTGCATAGTGACTGTGGTGGTACCTGCTATGATTACAGCAGTGCATAGTGACTGTGGTGGTACTTGCTATGATTACAGCAGTGCATACTGACTGTGGTGGTACCTGCTATGATTATAGCAGTGCATACTGAATGTGGTGGTACCTGCTATGATTACAGCACTGCATAGTGACTGTGGTGGTACCTGCTATGATTGCAAGAGTGCATAGTGACTGTGGTGGTACCTGCTATGATTACAGCAGTGCATACTGACTGTGGTGGTACCTGCTATGATTATAGCAGTACATACTGAATGTGGTGGTACCTGCTATGATTGCAGCAGTGCATACTGACTGTGGTGGTACCTGCTATGATTGCAGCAGTGCATACTGACTGTTGTGGTACCTGCTATGATAACAGCAGTGCATAATGACTGTGGTGGGACCAGCTATGATTACAGTAGTGCATACTGACTGTGGTGGTACCTGCTATGATCACAGTAGTGCATATTGTGGGGTACCTGCTATGATTACAGCAGTGCATACTGACTGTGGTGGTACCTGCTATGATTACAGCAGTGCATACTGACTGTGGTGGTACCTGCTATGATTGCAGCAGTGCATATTGTGGTGGTACCTGCTATGATTACAGCAGTGCATACTGACTGTGGTGGTACCTGCTATGATTGCAGCAGTGCATACTGATTGTGGTGGGACCAGCTATGCTTACAGTAGTGCATACTGACTGTGGCGTCACCTGCTATGATTACAGCAGTGCATACTGACTGTGGTGGTACCTGCTCTGATTACAGCAGTGTATACTGACTGTGGTGGTACCTGCTATGATCACAGCAGTGCATACTGACTGTGGTGGGACCAGCTATGCTTACAGTAGTACATACTGACTGTGGTGTCACCTGCTATGATTACAGCTGTGGATACTGACTGTGGTGGTACCTGCTATGATTACAGCAGTGCTTACTGACTCTGGTGGTATGTGCTATAATGAAAGCAGTACATACTGACTGTGTTGGTACCTGCTATGATTACAGCAGTGCATAGTGACTGTGGTGGTACCTGCTATGATTACAGCACTGCATAGTGACTGTGGTGGTACCTGCTATGATTACAGCAGTGCATAGTGACTGTGGTGGTACTTGCTATGATTACAGCAGTGCATAGTGACTGTGGTGGTACCTGCTATTATTACACTAGTGCATACTGACTGTGGTGTCACCTGCTATGATTACAGCAGTGCATACTGACTGTGGTGGTACCTGCTATGATTACAGAAGTGTTTACTGACTGTGGTTACCTGCTATGATCACAGCAGTGCATACTGATTGTGGTGGGACCAGCGATGCTTACAGTAGTGCATACTGACTGTGGTGTCACCTGCTATGATTACAGCAGTGCATACTGACTGTGGTGGTACCTGCTCTGATTACAGCAGTTTATACTGACTGTGGTGGTACCTGCTATGATCACAGCAGTGCATACTGACTGTGGTGGGACCAGCTATGCTTACAGTAGTACATACTGACTGTGGTGTCACCTGCTATGATTACAGCAGTGGATACTGACTGTGGTGGTACCTGCTATGATTACAGCAGTGCTTACTGACTCTGGTGGTATGTGCTATAATGAAAGCAGTGCATACTGACTGTGTTGGTACCTGCTATGATTACAGCAGTGCATAGTGACTGTGGTGGTACCTGCTATGATTACAGCACTGCATAGTGACTGTGGTGGTACCTGCTATGATTACAGCAGTGCATAGTGACTGTGGTGGTAATTGCTATGATTACAGCAGTGCATAGTGACTGTGGTGGTACCTGCTATTATTACACTAGTGAATACTGACTGTGGTGTCACCTGCTATGATTACAGCAGTGCATACTGACTGTGGTGGTACCTGCTATGATTACAGCACTGCATAGTGACTGTGGTGGTACCTGCTATGATTACAGCAGTGCATAGTGACTGTAGTGGTACTTGCTATGATTACAGCAGTGCATAGTGACTTTGGTGGTACCTGCTGTTATTACACTAGTGCATACTGACTGTGGTGTCACCTGCTATGATTACAGCAGTGCATACTGACTGTGGTGGTACCTGCTATGATTACAGCAGTGTTTACTGACTGTGGTTACCTGCTATGATCACAGCAGTGCATACTGATTGTGGTGGGACCAGCTATGCTTACAGTAGTGCATACTGACTGTGGTGTCACCTGCTATGATTACAGCAGTGCATACTGACTGTGGTGGTACCTGCTCTGATTACAGCAGTGTATACTGACTGTGGTGGTACCTGCTATGATCACAGCAGTGCATACTGACTGTGGTGGGACCAGCTATGCTTACAGTAGTACATACTGACTGTGGTGTCACCTGCTATGATTACAGCTGTGGATACTGACTGTGGTGGTACCTGCTATGATTACAGCAGTGCTTACTGACTCTGGTGGTATGTGCTATAATGAAAGCAGTACATACTGACTGTGTTGGTACCTGCTATGATTACAGCAGTGCATAGTGACAGTGGTGGTACTTGCTATGATTGCAGCAGTGCATATTGTGGTGGTACCTGCAATGATTACAGCAGTGCATAGTAACTGTGGTGGTACCTGCTATGATTACAGCACTGCATAGTGACTGTGGTGGTACCTGCTATGATTACAGCAGTGCATAGTGACTGTGGTGGTACTTGCTATGATTACAGCAGTGCATAGTGACTGTGGTGGTACCTGCTATTATTACACTAGTGCATACTGACTGTGGTGTCACCTGCTATGATTACAGCAGTGCATACTGACTGTGGTGGTACCTGCTATGATTACAGAAGTGTTTACTGACTGTGGTTACCTGCTATGATCACAGCAGTGCATACTGACTGTGGTGGGACCAGCTATGCTTACAGTAGTGCATACTGACTGTGGTGTCACCTGCTATGATTACAGCAGTGGATACTGACTGTGGTGGTACCTGCTATGGTTACAGCAGTGCTTACTGACTCTGGTGGTATGTGCTATAATGAAAGCAGTGCATACTGACTGTGTTGGTACCTGCTATGATTACAGCAGTGCATACTGACTGTGGTGGTACCTGCTATGATTACAGCACTGCATAGTGACTGTGGTGGTACCTGCTATGATTACAGCAGTGCATAGTGACTGTGGTGGTAATTGCTATGATTACAGCAGTGCATAGTGACTGTGGTGGTACCTGCTATTATTACACTAGTGAATACTGACTGTGGTGTCACCTGCTATGATTACAGCAGTGCATACTGACTGTGGTGGTACCTGCTATGATTACAGCACTGCATAGTGACTGTGGTGGTACCTGCTATGATTACAGCAGTGCATAGTGACTGTAGTGGTACTTGCTATGATTACAGCAGTGTATACTGACTGTGGTTACCTGCTATGATCACAGCAGTGCATACTGACTGTGGTGGGACCAGCTATGCTTACAGTAGTACATACTGACTGTGGTGTCACCTGCTTTGATTACAGCAGTGCATACTGACTGTGGTGGTACGTGCTATGATAACAACAGTGCATACTGACTGTGGTGGGACCTGCTATAATGACAGCAGTGCATACTGACTGTGGTGGCACCTGCTATGATTACAGCAATCTTTACTGACTGTGGTGGTACCTGCTATGATTACAGCAGTGCATACTGACTGTGGTGGTACCTGCTATGATTACAGCAGTGCATACTGGCTGTGGTGGTACCTGCTATGATTCCAGCAGTGCATATTGTGGTGGTACCTGCTATGATTACAGCAGTGCATAGTGACTGTGGTGGTACCTGCTATTATTACACTAGTGCATACTGACTGTGGTGTCACCTGCTATGATTACAGCAGTGCATACTGACTTTGGTGGTACCTGCTATGATTACAGCAGTGTTTAATGACTGTGGTTACCTGCTATGATCACAGCAGTGCATACTGATTGTGGTGGGACCAGCTATGCTTACAGTCGTGCATACTGACTGTGGTGTCACCTGCTATGATTACAGCAGTGCATACTGACTGTGGTGGTACCTGCTCTGATTACAGCAGTGTATACTGACTGTGGTGGTACCTGCTATGATCACAGCAGTGCATACTGACTGTGGTGGGACCAGCTATGCTTACAGTAGTACATACTGACTGTGGTGTCACCTGCTATGATTACAGCTGTGGATACTGACTGTGGTGGTACCTGCTATGATTACAGCAGTGCTTACTGACTCTGGTGGTATGTGCTATAATGAAAGCAGTACATACTGACTGTGTTGGTACCTGCTATGATTACAGCAGTGCATAGTGACAGTGGTAGTACCTGCTATGATTACAGCACTGCATAGTGACTGTAGTGGTACCTGCTATGATTACAGCAGTGCATAGTGACTGTGGTGGTACTTGCTATGATTACAGCAGTGCATAGTGACTGTGGTGGTACCTGCTATTATTACACTAGTGAATACTGACTGTGGTGTCACCTGCTATGATTACAGCAGTGCATACTGACTGTGGTGGTACCTGCTATGATTACAGCAGTGTATACTGACTGTGGTTACCTGCTATGATCACAGCAGTGCATACTGACTGTGGTGGGACCAGCTATGCTTACAGTAGTACATACTGACTGTGGTGTCACCTGCTTTGATTACAGCAGTGCATACTGACTGTGGTGGTACGTGCTATGATAACAACAGTGCATACTGACTGTGGTGGGACCTGCTATAATAACAGCAGTGCATACTGACTGTGGTGGCACCTGCTATGATTACAGCAGTGCATACTGACTGTGGTGGTACCTGCTATGATTACAGAAGTGTTTACTGACTGTGGTTACCTGCTATGATCACAGCAGTGCATACTGATTGTGTTGGAACCAGCTATGCTTACAGTAGTGCATACTGACTGTGGTGTCACCTGCTATGATTACAGCAGTGCATACTGACTGTGGTGGTACCTGCTCTGATTACAGCAGTGTATACTGACTGTGGTGGTACCTGCTATGATCACAGCAGTGCATACTGACTGTGGTGGGACCAGCTATGCTTACAGTAGTACATACTGACTGTGGTGTCACCTGCTATGATTACAGCAGTGGATACTGACTGTGGTGGTACCTGCTATGGTTACAGCAGTGCTTACTGACTCTGGTGGTATGTGCTATAATGAAAGCAGTGCATACTGACTGTGTTGGTACCTGCTATGATTACAGCAGTGCATACTGACTGTGGTGGTACCTGCTATGATTACAGCACTGCATAGTGACTGTGGTGGTACCTGCTATGATTACAGCAGTGCATAGTGACTGTGGTGGTAATTGCTATGATTACAGCAGTGCATAGTGACTGTGGTGGTACCTGCTATTATTACACTAGTGAATACTGACTGTGGTGTCACCTGCTATGATTACAGCAGTGCATACTGACTGTGGTGGTACCTGCTATGATTACAGCACTGCATAGTGACTGTGGTGGTACCTGCTATGATTACAGCAGTGCATAGTGACTGTAGTGGTACTTGCTATGATTACAGCAGTGTATACTGACTGTGGTTACCTGCTATGATCACAGCAGTGCATACTGACTGTGGTGGGACCAGCTATGCTTACAGTAGTACATACTGACTGTGGTGTCACCTGCTTTGATTACAGCAGTGCATACTGACTGTGGTGGTATGTGCTATGATAACAACAGTGCATACTGACTGTGGTGGGACCTGCTATAATGACAGCAGTGCATACTGACTGTGGTGGCACCTGCTATGATTACAGCAATCCTTACTGACTGTGGTGGTACCTGCTATGATTACAGCAGTGCATACTGACTGTGGTGGTACCTGCTATGATTACAGCAGTGCATACTGACTGTGGTGGTACCTGCTATGATTCCAGCAGTGCATATTGTGGTGGTACCTGCTATGATTACAGCAGTGCATAGTGACTGTGGTGGTACCTGCTATTATTACACTAGTGCATACTGACTGTGGGGTCACCTGCTATGATTACAGCAGTGCATACTGACTGTGGTGGGACCAGCTATGCTTACAGTAGTGCATACTAACTGTGGTGTCACCTGCTATGATTACAGCAGTGCATACTGACTGTGGTGGTACCTGCTCTGATTACAGCAGTGTATACTGACTGTGGTGGTACCTGCTATGATCACAGCAGTGCATACTGACTGTGGTGGGACCAGCTATGCTTACAGTAGTACATACTGACTGTGGTGTCACCTGCTATGATTACAGCAGTGGATACTGACTGTGGTGGTACCTGCTATGGTTACAGCAGTGCTTACTGACTCTGGTGGTATGTGCTATAATGAAAGCAGTGCATACTGACTGTGTTGGTACCTGCTATGATTACAGCAGTGCATACTGACTGTGGTGGTACCTGCTATGATTACAGCACTGCATAGTGACTGTGGTGGTACCTGCTATGATTACAGCAGTGCATAGTGACTGTGGTGGTAATTGCTATGATTACAGCAGTGCATAGTGACTGTGGTGGTACCTGCTATTATTACACTAGTGAATACTGACTGTGGTGTCACCTGCTATGATTACAGCAGTGCATACTGACTGTGGTGGTACCTGCTATGATTACAGCACTGCATAGTGACTGTGGTGGTACCTGCTATGATTACAGCAGTGCATAGTGACTGTAGTGGTACTTGCTATGATTACAGCAGTGTATACTGACTGTGGTTACCTGCTATGATCACAGCAGTGCATACTGACTGTGGTGGGACCAGCTATGCTTACAGTAGTACATACTGACTGTGGTGTCACCTGCTTTGATTACAGCAGTGCATACTGACTGTGGTGGTACGTGCTATGATAACAACAGTGCATACTGACTGTGGTGGGACCTGCTATAATGACAGCAGTGCATACTGACTGTGGTGGCACCTGCTATGATTACAGCAATCCTTACTGACTGTGGTGGTACCTGCTATGATTACAGCAGTGCATACTGACTGTGGTGGTACCTGCTATGATTACAGCAGTGCATACTGACTGTGGTGGTACCTGCTATGATTCCAGCAGTGCATATTGTGGTGGTACCTGCTATGATTACAGCAGTGCATAGTGACTGTGGTGGTACCTGCTATTATTACACTAGTGCATACTGACTGTGGTGTCACCTGCTATGATTACAGCAGTGCATACTGACTGTGGTGGTACCTGCTATGATTACAGCAGTGTTTACTGACTGTGGTTACCTGCTATGATCACAGCAGTGCATACTGATTGTGGTGGGACCAGCTATGCTTACAGTCGTGCATACTGACTGTGGTGTCACCTGCTATGATTACAGCAGTGCATACTGACTGTGGTGGTACCTGCTCTGATTACAGCAGTGTATACTGACTGTGGTGGTACCTGCTATGATCACAGCAGTGCATACTGACTGTGGTGGGACCAGCTATGCTTACAGTAGTACATACTGTCTGTGGTCTCACCTGCTATGATTACAGCTGTGGATACTGACTGTGGTGGTACCTGCTATGATTACAGCAGTGCTTACTGACTCTGGTAGTATGTGCTATAATGAAAGCAGTACATACTGACTGTGTTGGTACCTGCTATGATTACAGCAGTGCATAGTGACAGTGGTGGTACCTGCTATGATTACAGCACTGCATAGTGACTGTAGTGGTACCTGCTATGATTACAGCAGTGCATAGTGACTGTGGTGGTACTTGCTATGATTACAGCAGTGCATAGTGACTGTGGTGGTACCTGCTATTATTACACTAGTGAATACTGACTGTGGTGTCACCTGCTATGATTACAGAAGTGCATACTGACTGTGGTGGTACCTGCTATGATTACAGCAGTGTATACTGACTGTGGTTACCTGCTATGATCACAGCAGTGCATACTGACTGTGGTGGGACCAGCTATGCTTACAGTAGTACATACTGACTGTGGTGTCACCTGCTTTGATTACAGCAGTGCATACTGACTGTGGTGGTACGTGCTATGATAACAACAGTGCATACTGACTGTGGTGGGACCTGCTATAATGACAGCAGTGCATACTGACTGTGGTGGCACCTGCTATGATTACAGCAATCCTTACTGACTGTGGTGGTACCTGCTATGATTACAGCAGTGCATACTGACTGTGGTGGTACCTGCTATGATTACAGCAGTGCATACTGACTGTGGTGGTACCTGCTATGATTCCAGCAGTGCATATTGTGGTGGAACCTGCTATGATTACAGCAGTGCATACTGACTGTGGTGGTACCTGCTATGATTGCAGCAGTGCATATTGTGGTGGTACCTGCTATGATTACAGCAGTGCATAGTGACTGTGGTGGTACCTGCTATGATTACAGCACTGCATAGTGACTGTGGTGGTACCTGCTATGATTACAGCAGTGCATAGTGACTGTGGTGGTACTTGCTATGATTACAGCAGTGCATACTGATTGCGGTGGGACCAGCTATGCTTACAGTAGTGCATACTGACTGTGGTGTCACCTGCTATGATTACAGCAGTGCATAGTGACTGCGGTGGTACCTGCTATGATAACAGCAGTGCATACTGACTGTGGTGGTACCTGCTATGATTATAGCAGTGCATACTGAATGTGGTGGTACCTGCTATGATTACAGCAGTGCATACTGACTGTGGTGGTACCTGCTATGATTACAGAAGTGTTTACTGACTGTGGTTACCTGCTATGATCACAGCAGTGCATACTGATTGTGGTGGGACCAGCTATGCTTACAGTAGTGCATACTGACTGTGGTGTCACCTGCTATGATTACAGCAGTGCATACTGACTGTGGTGGTACCTGCTCTGATTACAGCAGTGTATACTGACTGTGGTGGTACCTGCTATGATCACAGCAGTGCATACTGACTGTGGTGGGACCAGCTATGCTTACAGTAGTACATACTGACTGTGGTGTCACCTGCTATGATTACAGCAGTGGATGCTGACTGTGGTGGTACCTGCTATGGTTACAGCAGTGCTTACTGACTCTGGTGGTATGTGCTATAATGAAAGCAGTGCATACTGACTGTGTTGGTACCTGCTATGATTACAGCAGTGCATACTGACTGTGGTGGTACCTGCTATGATTACAGCACTGCATAGTGACTGTGGTGGTACCTGCTATGATTACAGCAGTGCATAGTGACTGTGGTGGTAATTGCTATGATTACAGCAGTGCATAGTGACTGTGGTGGTACCTGCTATTATTACACTAGTGAATACTGACTGTGGTGTCACCTGCTATGATTACAGCAGTGCATACTGACTGTGGTGGTACCTGCTATGATTACAGCACTGCATAGTGACTGTGGTGGTACCTGCTATGATTACAGCAGTGCATAGTGACTGTAGTGGTACTTGCTATGATTACAGCAGTGTATACTGACTGTGATTACCTGCTATGATCACAGCAGTGCATACTGACTGTGGTGGGACCAGCTATGCTTACAGTAGTACATACTGACTGTGGTGTCACCTGCTTTGATTACAGCAGTGCATACTGACTGTGGTGGTACGTGCTATGATAACAACAGTGCATACTGACTGTGGTGGGACCTGCTATAATGACAGCAGTGCATTGTGACTGTGGTGGCACCTGCTATGATTACAGCAATCCTTACTGACTGTGGTGGTACCTGCTATGATTACAGCAGTGCATACTGACTGTGGTGGTACCTGCTATGATTACAGCAGTGCATACTGACTGTGGTGGTACCTGCTATGATTCCAGCAGTGCATATTGTGGTGGTACCTGCTATGATTACAGCAGTGCATAGTGACTGTGGTGGTACCTGCTATTATTACACTAGTGCATACTGACTGTGGTGTCACCTGCTATGATTACAGCAGTGCATACTGACTGTGGTGGTACCTGCTATGATTACAGCAGTGTTTACTGACTGTGGTTACCTGCTATGATCACAGCAGTGCATACTGATTGTGGTGGGACCAGCTATGCTTACAGTCGTGCATACTGACTGTGGTGTCACCTGCTATGATTACAGCAGTGCATACTGACTGTGGTGGTACCTGCTATGATCACAGCAGTGCATACTGACTGTGGTGGGACCAGCTATGCTTACAGTAGTACATACTGACTGTGGTGTCACCTGCTATGATTACAGCTGTGGATACTGACTGTGGTGGTACCTGCTATGATTACAGCAGTGCTTACTGACTCTGGTGGTTTGTGCTATAATGAAAGCAGTACATACTGACTGTGTTGGTACCTGCTATGATTACAGCAGTGCATAGTGACAGTGGTGGTACCTGCTATGATTACAGCACTGCATAGTGACTGTAGTGGTACCTGCTATGATTACAGCAGTGCATAGTGACTGTGGTGGTACTTGCTATGATTACAGCAGTGCATAGTGACTGTGGTGGTACCTGCTATTATTACACTAGTGAATAATGACTGTGGTGTCACCTGCTATGATTACAGCAGTGCATACTGACTGTGGTGGTACCTGCTATGATTACAGCAGTGTATACTGACTGTGGTTACCTGCTATGATCACAGCAGTGCATACTGACTGTGGTGGGACCAGCTATGCTTACAGTAGTACATACTGACTGTGGTGTCACCTGCTTTGATTACAGCAGTGCATACTGACTGTGGTGGTACGTGCTATGATAACAACAGTGCATACTGACTGTGGTGGGACCTGCTATAATGACAGCAGTGCATACTGACTGTGGTGGCACCTGCTATGATTACAGCAATCCTTACTGACTGTGGTGGTACCTGCTATGATTACAGCAGTGCATACTGACTGTGGTGGTACCTGCTATGATTACAGCAGTGCATACTGACTGTGGTGGTACCTGCTATGATTCCAGCAGTGCATATTGTGGTGGTACCTGCTATGATTACAGCAGTGCATACTGACTGTGGTGGTACCTGCTATGATTGCAGCAGTGCATATTGTGGTGGTACCTGCTATGATTACAGCAGTGCATAGTGACTGTGGTGGTACCTGCTATGATTACAGCACTGCATAGTGACTGTGGTGGTACCTGCTATGATTACAGCAGTGCATAGTGACTGTGGTGGTACTTGCTATGATTACAGCAGTGCATACTGATTGCGGTGGGACCAGCTATGCTTACAGTAGTGCATACTGACTGTGGTGTCACCTGCTATGATTACAGCAGTGCATAGTGACTGCGGTGGTACCTGCTATGATAACAGCAGTGCATACTGACTGTGGTTGTACCTGCTATGATTATAGCAGTGCATACTGAATGTGGTGGTACCTGCTATGATTACAGCACTGCATAGTGACTGTGGTGGTACCTGCTATGATTGCAAGAGTGCATAGTGACTGTGGTGGTACCTGCTATGATTACAGCAGTGCATACTGACTGTGGTGGTACCTGCTATGATTATAGCAGTACATACTAAATGTGGTGGTACCTGCTATGATTGCAGCAGTGCATACTGACTGTGGTGGTACCTGCTATGATTACAGCAGTGCATACTGACTGTTGTGGTACCTGCTATGATAACAGCAGTGCATACTGACTGTGGTGGGACCAGCTATGATTACAGTAGTGCATACTGACTGTGGTGGTACCTGCTATGATCACAGTAGTGCATATTGTGGGGTACCTGCTATGATTACAGCAGTGCATACTGACTGTGGTGGTACCTGCTATGATTACAGCAGTGCATACTGACTGTGGTGGTACCTGCTATGATTGCAGCAGTGCATATTGTGGTGGTACCTGCTATGATTACAGCAGTGCATACTGACTGTGGTGGTACCTGCTATGATTGCAGCAGTGCATATTGTGGTGGTACCTGCAATGATTACAGCAGTGCATAGTGACTGTGGTGGTACCTGCTATGATTACAGCACTGCATAGTGACTGTGGTGGTACCTGCTATGATTACAGCAGTGCATAGTGACTGTGGTGGTACTTGCTATGATTACAGCAGTGCATAGTGACTGTGGTGGTACCTGCTATTATTACACTAGTGCATACTGACTGTGGTGTCACCTGCTATGATTACAGCAGTGCATACTGACTGTGGTGGCACCTGCTATGATTACAGCAATCCTTACTGACTGTGGTGGTACCTGCTATGATTACAGCAGTGCATACTGACTGTGGTGGTACCTGCTATGATTACAGCAGTGCATACTGACTGTGGTGGTACCTGCTATGATTCCAGCAGTGCATATTGTGGTGGTACCTGCTATGATTACAGCAGTGCATACTGACTGTGGTGGTACCTGCTATGATTGCAGCAGTGCATATTGTGGTGGTACCTGCTATGATTACAGCAGTGCATAGTGACTGTGGTGGTACCTGCTATGATTACAGCACTGCATAGTGACTGTGGTGGTACCTGCTATGATTACAGCAGTGCATAGTGACTGTGGTGGTACTTGCTATGATTACAGCAGTGCATACTGATTGCGGTGGGACCAGCTATGCTTACAGTAGTGCATACTGACTGTGGTGTCACCTGCTATGATTACAGCAGTGCATAGTGACTGCGGTGGTACCTGCTATGATAACAGCAGTGCATACTGACTGTGGTGGTACCTGCTATGATTATAGCAGTGCATACTGAATGTGGTGGTACCTGCTATGATTACAGCAGTGCATACTGACTGTGGTGGTACCTGCTATGATTACAGAAGTGTTTACTGACTGTGGTTACCTGCTATGATCACAGCAGTGCATACTGATTGTGGTGGGACCAGCTATGCTTACAGTAGTGCATACTGACTGTGGTGTCACCTGCTATGATTACAGCAGTGCATACTGACTGTGGTGGTACCTGCTCTGATTACAGCAGTGTATACTGACTGTGGTGGTACCTGCTATGATCACAGCAGTGCATACTGACTGTGGTGGGACCAGCTATGCTTACAGTAGTACATACTGACTGTGGTGTCACCTGCTATGATTACAGCAGTGGATACTGACTGTGGTGGTACCTGCTATGGTTACAGCAGTGCTTACTGACTCTGGTGGTATGTGCTATAATGAAAGCAGTGCATACTGACTGTGTTGGTACCTGCTATGATTACAGCAGTGCATACTGACTGTGGTGGTACCTGCTATGATTACAGCACTGCATAGTGACTGTGGTGGTACCTGCTATGATTACAGCAGTGCATAGTGACTGTGGTGGTAATTGCTATGATTACAGCAGTGCATAGTGACTGTGGTGGTACCTGCTATTATTACACTAGTGAATACTGACTGTGGTGTCACCTGCTATGATTACAGCAGTGCATACTGACTGTGGTGGTACCTGCTATGATTACAGCACTGCATAGTGACTGTGGTGGTACCTGCTATGATTACAGCAGTGCATAGTGACTGTAGTGGTACTTGCTATGATTACAGCAGTGTATACTGACTGTGATTACCTGCTATGATCACAGCAGTGCATACTGACTGTGGTGGGACCAGCTATGCTTACAGTAGTACATACTGACTGTGGTGTCACCTGCTTTGATTACAGCAGTGCATACTGACTGTGGTGGTACGTGCTATGATAACAACAGTGCATACTGACTGTGGTGGGACCTGCTATAATGACAGCAGTGCATACTGACTGTGGTGGCACCTGCTATGATTACAGCAATCCTTACTGACTGTGGTGGTACCTGCTATGATTACAGCAGTGCATACTGACTGTGGTGGTACCTGCTATGATTACAGCAGTGCATACTGACTGTGGTGGTACCTGCTATGATTCCAGCAGTGCATATTGTGGTGGTACCTGCTATGATTACAGCAGTGCATAGTGACTGTGGTGGTACCTGCTATTATTACACTAGTGCATACTGACTGTGGTGTCACCTGCTATGATTACAGCAGTGCATACTGACTGTGGTGGTACCTGCTATGATTACAGCAGTGTTTACTGACTGTGGTTACCTGCTATGATCACAGCAGTGCATACTGATTGTGGTGGGACCAGCTATGCTTACAGTCGTGCATACTGACTGTGGTGTCACCTGCTATGATTACAGCAGTGCATACTGACTGTGGTGGTACCTGCTCTGATTACAGCAGTGTATACTGACTGTGGTGGTACCTGCTATGATCACAGCAGTGCATACTGACTGTGGTGGGACCAGCTATGCTTACAGTAGTACATACTGACTGTGGTGTCACCTGCTATGATTACAGCTGTGGATACTGACTGTGGTGGTACCTGCTATGATTACAGCAGTGCTTACTGACTCTGGTGGTATGTGCTATAATGAAAGCAGTACATACTGACTGTGTTGGTACCTGCTATGATTACAGCAGTGCATAGTGACAGTGGTGGTACCTGCTATGATTACAGCACTGCATAGTGACTGTAGTGGTACCTGCTATGATTACAGCAGTGCATAGTGACTGTGGTGGTACTTGCTATGATTACAGCAGTGCATAGTGACTGTGGTGGTACCTGCTATTATTACACTAGTGAATACTGACTGTGGTGTCACCTGCTATGATTACAGCAGTGCATACTGACTGTGGTGGTACCTGCTATGATTACAGCAGTGTATACTGACTGTGGTTACCTGCTATGATCACAGCAGTGCATACTGACTGTGGTGGGACCAGCTATGCTTACAGTAGTACATACTGACTGTGGTGTCACCTGCTTTGATTACAGCAGTGCATACTGACTGTGGTGGTACGTGCTATGATAACAACAGTGCATACTGACTGTGGTGGGACCTGCTATAATGACAGCAGTGCATACTGACTGTGGTGGCACCTGCTATGATTACAGCAATCCTTACTGACTGTGGTGGTACCTGCTATGATTACAGCAGTGCATACTGACTGTGGTGGTACCTGCTATGATTACAGCAGTGCATACTGACTGTGGTGGTACCTGCTATGATTCCAGCAGTGCATATTGTGGTGGTACCTGCTATGATTACAGCAGTGCATACTGACTGTGGTGGTACCTGCTATGATTGCAGCAGTGCATATTGTGGTGGTACCTGCTATGATTACAGCAGTGCATAGTGACTGTGGTGGTACCTGCTATGATTACAGCACTGCATAGTGACTGTGGTGGTACCTGCTATGATTACAGCAGTGCATAGTGACTGTGGTGGTACTTGCTATGATTACAGCAGTGCATACTGATTGCGGTGGGACCAGCTATGCTTACAGTAGTGCATACTGACTGTGGTGTCACCTGCTATGATTACAGCAGTGCATAGTGACTGCGGTGGTACCTGCTATGATAACAGCAGTGCATACTGACTGTGGTGGTACCTGCTATGATTATAGCAGTGCATACTGAATGTGGTGGTACCTGCTATGATTACAGCAGTGCATACTGACTGTGGTGGTACCTGCTATGATTACAGAAGTGTTTACTGACTGTGGTTACCTGCTATGATCACAGCAGTGCATACTGATTGTGGTGGGACCAGCTATGCTTACAGTAGTGCATACTGACTGTGGTGTCACCTGCTATGATTACAGCAGTGCATACTGACTGTGGTGGTACCTGCTCTGATTACAGCAGTGTATACTGACTGTGGTGGTACCTGCTATGATCACAGCAGTGCATACTGACTGTGGTGGGACCAGCTATGCTTACAGTAGTACATACTGACTGTGGTGTCACCTGCTATGATTACAGCAGTGGATACTGACTGTGGTGGTACCTGCTATGGTTACAGCAGTGCTTACTGACTCTGGTGGTATGTGCTATAATGAAAGCAGTGCATACTGACTGTGTTGGTACCTGCTATGATTACAGCAGTGCATACTGACTGTGGTGGTACCTGCTATGATTACAGCACTGCATAGTGACTGTGGTGGTACCTGCTATGATTACAGCAGTGCATAGTGACTGTGGTGGTAATTGCTATGATTACAGCAGTGCATAGTGACTGTGGTGGTACCTGCTATTATTACACTAGTGAATACTGACTGTGGTGTCACCTGCTATGATTAAAGCAGTGCATACTGACTGTGGTGGTACCTGCTATGATTACAGCACTGCATAGTGACTGTGGTGGTACCTGCTATGATTACAGCAGTGCATAGTGACTGTAGTGGTACTTGCTATGATTACAGCAGTGTATACTGACTGTGGTTACCTGCTATGATCACAGCAGTGCATACTGACTGTGGTGGGACCAGCTATGCTTACAGTAGTACATACTGACTGTGGTGTCACCTGCTTTGATTACAGCAGTGCATACTGACTGTGGTGGTACGTGCTATGGTAACAACAGTGCATACTGACTGTGGTGGGACCTGCTATAATGACAGCAGTGCATACTGACTGTGGTGGCACCTGCTATGATTACAGCAATCCTTACTGACTGTGGTGGTACCTGCTATGATTACAGCAGTGCATACTGACTGTGGTGGTACCTGCTATGATTACAGCAGTGCATACTGACTGTGGTGGTAGCTGCTATGATTCCAGCAGTGCATATTGTGGTGGTACCTGCTATGATTACAGCAGTGCATAGTGACTGTGGTGGTAGCTGCTATTATTACACTAGTGCATACTGACTGTGGTGTCACCTGCTATGATTACAGCAGTGCATACTGACTGTGGTGGTACCTGCTATGATTACAGCAGTGTTTACTGACTGTGGTTACCTGCTATGATCACAGCAGTGCATACTGATTGTGGTGGGACCAGCTATGCTTACATTCGTGCATACTGACTGTGGTGTCACCTGCTATGATTACAGCAGTGCATACTGACTGTGGTGGTACCTGCTCTGATTACAGCAGTGTATACTGACTGTGGTGGTACCTGCTATGATCACAGCAGTGCATACTGACTGTGGTGGGACCAGCTATGCTTACAGTAGTACATACTGACTGTGGTGTCACCTGCTATGATTACAGCTGTGGATACTGACTGTGGTGGTACCTGCTATGATTACAGCAGTGCTTACTGACTCTGGTGGTATGTGCTATAATGAAAGCAGTACATACTGACTGTGTTGGTACCTGCTATGATTACAGCAGTGCATAGTGACAGTGGTGGTACCTGCTATGATTACAGCACTGCATAGTGACTGTAGTGGTACCTGCTATGATTACAGCAGTGCATAGTGACTGTGGTGGTACTTGCTATGATTACAGCAGTGCATAGTGACTGTGGTGGTACCTGCTATTATTACACTAGTGAATACTGACTGTGGTGTCACCTGCTATGATTACAGCAGTGCATACTGACTGTGGTGGTACCTGCTATGATTACAGCAGTGTATACTGACTGTGGTTACCTGCTATGATCACAGCAGTGCATACTGACTGTGGTGGGACCAGCTATGCTTACAGTAGTACATACTGACTGTGGTGTCACCTGCTTTGATTACAGCAGTGCATACTGACTGTGGTGGTACGTGCTATGATAACAACAGTGCATACTGACTGTGGTGGGACCTGCTATAATGACAGCAGTGCATACTGACTGTGGTGGCACCTGCTATGATTACAGCAATCCTTACTGACTGTGGTGGTACCTGCTATGATTACAGCAGTGCATACTGACTGTGGTGGTACCTGCTATGATTACAGCAGTGCATACTGACTGTGGTGGTACCTGCTATGATTCCAGCAGTGCATATTGTGGTGGTACCTGCTATGATTACAGCAGTGCATACTGACTGTGGTGGTACCTGCTATGATTGCAGCAGTGCATATTGTGGTGGTACCTGCTATGATTACAGCAGTGCATAGTGACTGTGGTGGTACCTGCTATGATTACAGCACTGCATAGTGACTGTGGTGGTACCTGCTATGATTACAGCAGTGCATAGTGACTGTGGTGGTACTTGCTATGATTACAGCAGTGCATACTGATTGCGGTGGGACCAGCTATGCTTACAGTAGTGCATACTGACTGTGGTGTCACCTGCTATGATTACAGCAGTGCATAGTGACTGCGGTGGTACCTGCTATGATAACAGCAGTGCATACTGACTGTGGTTGTACCTGCTATGATTATAGCAGTGCATACTGAATGTGGTGGTACCTGCTATGATTACAGCACTGCATAGTGACTGTGGTGGTACCTGCTATGATTGCAAGAGTGCATAGTGACTGTGGTGGTACCTGCTATGATTACAGCAGTGCATACTGACTGTGGTGGTACCTGCTATGATTATAGCAGTACATACTGAATGTGGTGGTACCTGCTATGATTGCAGCAGTGCATACTGACTGTGGTGGTACCTGCTATGATTACAGCAGTGCATACTGACTGTTGTGGTACCTGCTATGATAACAGCAGTGCATACTGACTGTGGTGGGACCAGCTATGATTACAGCAGTGCATACTGACTGTGGTGGTACCTGCTATGATTACAGCAGTGCATACTGACTGTGGTGGTACCTGCTATGATTCCAGCAGTGCATATTGTGGTGGTACCTGCTATGATTACAGCAGTGCATACTGACTGTGGTGGTACCTGCTATGATTGCAGCAGTGCATATTGTGGTGGTACCTGCTATGATTACAGCAGTGCATAGTGACTGTGGTGGTACCTGCTATGATTACAGCACTGCATAGTGACTGTGGTGGTACCTGCTATGATTACACCAGTGCATAGTGACTGTGGTGGTACTTGCTATGATTACAGCAGTGCATACTGATTGCGGTGGGACCAGCTATGCTTACAGTAGTGCATACTGACTGTGGTGTCACCTGCTATGACTACAGCAGTGCATAGTGACTGCGGTGGTACCTGCTATGATAACAGCAGTGCATACTGACTGTGGTTGTACCTGCTATGATTATAGCAGTGCATACTGAATGTGGTGGTACCTGCTATGATTACAGCACTGCATAGTGACTGTGGTGGTACCTGCTATGATTGCAAGAGTGCATAGTGACTGTGGTGGTACCTGCTATGATTACAGCAGTGCATACTGACTGTGGTGGTACCTGCTATGATTATAGCAGTACATACTGAATGTGGTGGTACCTGCTATGATTGCAGCAGTGCATACTGACTGTGGTGGTACCTGCTATGATTACAGCAGTGCATACTGACTGTTGTGGTACCTGCTATGATAACAGCAGTGCATACTGACTGTGGTGGGACCAGCTATGATTACAGTAGTGCATACTGACTGTGGTGGTACCTGCTATGATCACAGTAGTGCATATTGTGGGGTACCTGCTATGATTACAGCAGTGCATACTGACTGTGGTGGTACCTGCTATGATTACAGCAGTGCATACTGACTGTGGTGGTACCTGCTATGATTGCAGCAGTGCATATTGTGGTGGTACCTGCTATGATTACAGCAGTGCATACTGACTGTGGTGGTACCTGCTATGATTGCAGCAGTGCATATTGTGGTGGTACCTGCAATGATTACAGCAGTGCATAGTGACTGTGGTGGTACCTGCTATGATTACAGCACTGCATAGTGACTGTGGTGGTACCTGCTATGATTACAGCAGTGCATAGTGACTGTGGTGGTACTTGCTATGATTACAGCAGTGCATAGTGACTGTGGTGGTACCTGCTATTATTACACTAGTGCATACTGACTGTGGTGTCACCTGCTATGATTACAGCAGTGCATACTGACTGTGGTGGTACCTGCTATGATTACAGCAGTGTTTACTGACTGTGGTTACCTGTTATGATCACAGCAGTGCATACTGATTGTGGTGGGACCAGCTATGCTTACAGTAGTGCATAATGACTGTGGTGTCACCTGCTATGATTACAGCAGTGCATACTGACTGTGGTGGTACCTGCTCTGATTACAGCAGTGTATACTGACTGTGGTGGTACCTGCTATGATCACAGCAGTGCATACTGACTGTGGTGGGACCAGCTATGCTTACAGTAGTACATACTGACTGTGGTGTCACCTGCTATGATTTCAGCAGTGGATACTGACTGTGGTGGTACCTGCTATGATTACAGCAGTGCTTACTGACTCTGGTGGTATGTGCTATAATGAAAGCAGTGCATACTGACTGTGTTGGTACCTGCTATGATTACAGCAGTGCATAGTGACTGTGGTGGTACCTGCTATGATTACAGCACTGCATAGTGACTGTGGTGGTACCTGCTATGATTACAGCAGTGCATAGTGACTGTGGTGGTACTTGCTATGATTACAGCAGTGCATAGTGACTGTGGTGGTACCTGCTATTATTACACTAGTGCATACTGACTGTGGTGTCACCTGCTATGATTACAGCAGTGCATACTGACTGTGGTGGTACCTGCTATGATTACAGCAGTGTATACTGACTGTGGTTACCTGCTATGATCACAGCAGTGCATACTGACTGTGGTGGGACCAGCTATGCTTACAGTAGTACATACTGACTGTGGTGTCACTTGCTATGATTACAGCAGTGCATACTGACTGTTGTGGTACCTGCTATGATAACAGCAGTGCATACTGACTGTGGTGGGACCAGCTATGATTACAGTAGTGCATACTGACTGTGGTGGTACCTGCTATGATCACAGTAGTGCATATTGTGGGGTACCTGCTATGATTACAGCAGTGCATACTGACTGTGGTGGTACCTGCTATGATTACAGCAGTGCATACTGACTGTGGTGGTACCTGCTATGATTGCAGCAGTGCATATTGTGGTGGTACCTGCTATGATTACAGCAGTGCATACTGACTGTGGTGGTACCTGCTATGATTGCAGCACTGCATAGTGACTGTGGTGGTACCTGCTATGATTACAGCAGTGCATAGTGACTGTGGTGGTACTTGCTATGATTAGAGCAGTGCATAGTGACTGTGGTGGTACCTGCTATTATTACACTAGTGCATACTGACTGTGGTGTCACCTGCTATGATTACAGCAGTGCATACTGACTGTGGTGGTACCTGCTATGATTACAGCAGTGTTTACTGACTGTGGTTACCTGCTATGATGACAGCAGTGCATACTGATTGTGATGGGACCAGCTATGCTTGCAGTAGTGCATAATGACTGTGGTGTCACCTGCTATGATTACAGCAGTGCATACTGACTGTGGTGGTACCTGCTCTGATTACAGCAGTGTATACTGACTGTGGTGGTACCTGCTATGATCACAGCAGTGCATACTGACTGTGGTGGGACCAGCTATGCTTACAGTATTACATACTGACTGTGGTGTCACCTGCTATGATTTCAGCAGTGGATACTGACTGTGGTGGTACCTGCTATGATTACAGCAGTGCTTACTGACTCTGGTGGTATGTGCTATAATGAAAGCAGTGCATACTGACTGTGTTGGTACCTGCTATGATTACAGCAGTGCATAGTGACTGTGGTGGTACCTGCTATGATTACAGCACTGCATAGTGACTGTGGTGGTACCTGCTATGATTACAGCAGTGCATAGTGACTGTGGTGGTACTTGCTATGATTACAGCAGTGCATAGTGACTGTGGTGGTACCTGCTATTATTACACTAGTGAATACTGACTGTGGTGTCACCTGCTATGATTACAGCAGTGCATACTGACTGTGGTGGTACCTGCTATGATTACAGCAGTGTATACTGACTGTGGTTACCTGCTATGATCACAGCAGTGCATACTGACTGTGGTGGGACCAGCTATGCTTACAGTAGTACATACTGACTGTGGTGTCACCTGCTTTGATTACAGCAGTGCATACTGACTGTGGTGGTACGTGCTTTGATAACAACAGTGCATACTGACTGTGGTGGGACCTGCTATAATGACAGCAGTGCATACTGACTGTGGTGGCACCTGCTATGATTACAGCAGTGCTTACTGACTGTGGTGGTACCTGCTATGATTACAGCAGTGCATACTGACTGTGGTGTTACCTGCTATGATTACAGTAGTGCATACTGAATGTGGTGGTACCTGCTATGATTGCAGCAGTGCAAACTGACTGTGGTGGTACTGGCTATGATTACAGCAGAGCATACTGACTGTTGTGGTACCTGCTATGACAACAGCAGTGCATACTGACTGTGGTGGGACCAGCTATGATAACAGTAGTGCATACTGACTGTGGTGGTACCTGCTATGATTGCAGCAGTGCATATTGTGGTGGTACCTGCTATGATTACAGCAGTGCATAGTGACTGTGGTGGTACCTGCTATGATTACAGCACTGCATAGTGACTGTGGTGGTACCTGCTATGATTACAGCAGTGCATAGTGACTGTGGTGGTACTTGCTATGATTACAGCAGTGCATACTGATTGCGGTGGGACCAGCTATGCTTACAGTAGTGGATACTGACTGTGGTGTCACCTGCTATGATTACAGCAGTGCATAGTGACTGCGGTGGTACCTGCTATGATAACAGCAGTGCATACTGACTGTGGTGGTACCTGCTATGATTATAGCAGTGCATACTGAATGTGGTGGTACCTGCTATGATTACAGCACTGCATACTGACTGTGGTGGTACCTGCTATGATTGCAGCAGTGCATATTGTGGTGGTACCTGCTATGATTACAGCAGTGCATACTGACTGTGGTGGTACCTGCTATGATTGCAGCACTGCATAGTGACTGTGGTGGTACCTGCTATGATTACAGCAGTGCATAGTGACTGTGGTGGTACTTGCTATGATTAGAGCAGTGCATAGTGACTGTGGTGGTACCTGCTATTATTACACTAGTGCATACTGACTGTGGTGTCACCTGCTATGATTACAGCAGTGCATACTGACTGTGGTGGTACCTGCTATGATTACAGCAGTGTTTACTGACTGTGGTTACCTGCTATGATGACAGCAGTGCATACTGATTGTGGTGGGACCAGCATTGCTTACAGTAGTGCATAATGACTGTGGTGTCACCTGCTATGATTACAGCAGTGCATACTGACTGTGGTGGTACCTGCTCTGATTACAGCAGTGTATACTGACTGTGGTGGTTCCTGCTATGATCACAGCAGTGCATACTGACTGTGGTGGGACCAGCTATGCTTACAGTAGTACATACTGACTGTGGTGTCACCTGCTATGATTTCAGCAGTGGATACTGACTGTGGTGGTACCTGCTATGATTACAGCAGTGCTTACTGACTCTGGTGGTATGTGCTATAATGAAAGCAGTGCATACTGACTGTGTTGGTACCTGCTATGATTACAGCAGTGCATAGTGACTGTGGTGGTACCTGCTATGATTGCAGCACTGCATAGTGACTGTGGTGGTACCTGCTATGATTACAGCAGTGCATAGTGACTGTGGTGGTACTTGCTATGATTACAGCAGTGCATAGTGACTGTGGTGGTACCTGCTATTATTACACTAGTGAATACTGACTGTGGTGTCACCTGCTATGATTACAGCAGTGCATACTGACTGTGGTTACCTGCTATGATCACAGCAGTGCATACTGACTGTGGTGGGACCAGCTATGCTTACAGCAGTGCATACTGACAGTGGTGGTACGTGCTTTGATAACAACAGTGCATACTGACTGTGGTGGGACCTGCTATAATGACAGCAGTGCATACTGACTGTGGTGGCACCTGCTATGATTACAGCAGTGCTTACTGACTGTGGTGGTACCTGCTATGATTACAGCAGTGCATACTGACTGTGGTGGTACCTGCTATGATTACAGTAGTGCATACTGAATGTGGTGGTACCTGCTATGATTGCAGCAGTGCAAACTGACTGTGGTGGTACTGGCTATGATTACAGCAGAGCATACTGAGTGTTGTGGTACCTGCTATGACAACAGCAGTGCATACTGACTGTGGTGGGACCAGCTATGATAACAGTAGTGCATACTGACTGTGGTGGTACCTGCTATGATTGCAGCAGTGCATATTGTGGTGGTACCTGCTATGATTACAGCAGTGCATAGTGACTCTGGTGGTACCTGCTATGATTACAGCACTGCATAGTGACTGTAGTGGTACCTGCTATGATTACAGCAGTGCATAGTGACTGTGGTGGTACTTGCTATGATTACAGCAGTGCATACTGATTGCGGTGGGACCAGCTATGCTTACAGTAGTGCATACTGACTGTGGTGTCACCTGCTATGATTACAGCAGTGCATAGTGACTGCGGTGGTACCTGCTATGATAACAGCAGTGCATACTGACTGTGGTGGTACCTGCTATGATTATAGCAGTGCATACTGAATGTGGTGGTACCTGCTATGATTACAGCACTGCATACTGACTGTGGTGGTACCTGCTATGATTGCAGCAGTGCATATTGTGGTGGTACCTGCTATGATTACAGCAGTGCATACTGACTGTGGTGGTACCTGCTATGATTGCAGCACTGCATAGTGACTGTGGTGGTACCTGCTATGATTACAGCAGTGCATAGTGACTGTGGTGGTACTTGCTATGATTAGAGCAGTGCATAGTGACTGTGGTGGTACCTGCTATTATTACACTAGTGCATACTGACTGTGGTGTCACCTGCTATGATTACAGCAGTGCATACTGACTGTGGTGGTACCTGCTATGATTACAGCAGTGTTTACTGACTGTGGTTACCTGCTATGATGACAGCAGTGCATACTGATTGTGGTGGGACCAGCTATGCTTACAGTAGTGCATAATGACTGTGGTGTCACCTGCTATGATTACAGCAGTGCATACTGACTGTGGTGGTACCTGCTCTGATTACAGCAGTGTATACTGACTGTGGTGGTACCTTCTATGATCACAGCAGTGCATACTGACTGTGGTGGGACCAGCTATGCTTACAGTAGTACATACTGACTGTGGTGTCACCTGCTATGATTTCAGCAGTGGATACTGACTGTGGTGGTACCTGCTATGATTACAGCAGTGCTTACTGACTCTGGTGGTATGTGCTATAATGAAAGCAGTGCATACTGACTGTGTTGGTACCTGCTATGATTACAGCAGTGCATAGTGACTGTGGTGGTACCTGCTATGATTACAGCACTGCATAGTGACTGTGGTAGTACCTGCTATGATTACAGCAGTGCATAGTGACTGTGGTGGTACTTGCTATGATTAAGCAGTGCATAGTGACTGTGGTGGTACCTGCTATTATTACACTAGTGAATACTGACTGTGGTGTCACCTGCTATGATTACAGCAGTGCATACTGACTGTGGTGGTACCTGCTATGATTACAGCAGTGTATACTGACTGTGGTTACCTGCTATGATCACAGCAGTGCATACTGACTGTGGTGGGACCAGCTATGCTTACAGTAGTACATACTGACTGTGGTGTAACCTGCTTTGATTACAGCAGTGCATACTGACTGTGGTGGTACGTGCTTTGATAACAACAGTGCATACTGACTGTGGTGGGACCTGCTATAATGACAGCAGTGCATACTGACTGTGGTGGCACCTGCTATGATTACAGCAGTGCTTACTGACTGTGGTGGTACCTGCTATGATTACAGCAGTGCATACTGACTGTGGTGGTACCTGCTATGATTACAGTAGTGCATACTGAATGTGGTGGTACCTGCTATGATTGCAGCAGTGCAAACTGACTGTGGTGGTACTGGCTATGATTACAGCAGAGCATACTGACTGTTGTGGTACCTGCTATGACAACAGCAGTGCATACTGACTGTGGTGGGACCAGCTATGATAACAGTAGTGCATACTGACTGTGGTGGTACCTGCTATGATTGCAGCAGTGCATATTGTGGTGGTACCTGCTATGATTACAGCAGTGCATAGTGACTGTGGTGGTATCTGCTATGATTACAGCACTGCATAGTGACTATGGTGGTACCTGCTATGATTACAGCAGTGCATAGTGACTGTGGTGGTACTTGCTATGATTACAGCAGTGCATACTGATTGCGGTGGGACCAGCTATGCTTACAGTAGTGCATACTGACTATGGTGTCACCTGCTATGATTACAGCAGTGCATAGTGACTGCGGTGGTACCTGCTATGATAACAGCAGTGCATACTGACTGTGGTGGTACCTGCTATGATTATAGCAGTGCATACTGAATGTGGTGGTACCTGCTATGATTACAGCACTGCATAGTGACTGTGGTGGTACCTGCTATGATTGCAAGAGTGCATAGTGACTGTGGTGGTACCTGCTATGATTACAGCAGTGCATACTGACTGTGGTGGTACCTGCTATGATTACAGCAGTGCATACTGACTGTGGTGGTACCTGCTATGATTGCAGCAGTGCATATTGTGGTGGTACCTGCTATGATTACAGCAGTGCATACTGACTGTGGTGGTACCTGCTATGATTGCAGCAGTGCATATTGTGGTGGTACCTGCTATGATTGCAGCAGTGCATATTGTGGTGGTACCTGCTATGATTACAGCAGTGCATACTGACTGTGGTGGTACCTGCTATGATTGCAGCAGTGCATATTGTGGTGGTACCTGCAATGATTACAGCAGTGCATAGTGACTGTGGTGGTACCTGCTATGATTACAGCACTGCATAGTGACTGTGGTGGTACCTGCTATGATTACAGCAGTGCATAGTGACTGTGGTGGTACTTGCTATGATTACAGCAGTGCATAGTGACTGTGGTGGTACCTGCTATTATTACACTAGTGCATACTGACTGTGGTGTCACCTGCTATGATTACAGCAGTGCATACTGACTGTGGTGGTACCTGCTATGATTACAGCAGTGTTTACTGACTGTGGTTACCTGCTATGATGACAGCAGTGCATACTGATTGTGGTGGGACCAGCTATGCTTACAGTAGTGCATAATGACTGTGGTGTCACCTGCTATGATTACAGCAGTGCATACTGACTGTGGTGGTACCTGCTCTGATTACAGCAGTGTATACTGACTGTGGTGGTACCTGCTATGATCACAGCAGTGCATACTGACTGTGGTGGGACCAGCTATGCTTACAGTAGTACATACTGACTGTGGTGTCACCTGCTATGATTTCAGCAGTGGATACTGACTGTGGTGGTACCTGCTATGATTACAGCAGTGCTTACTGACTCTGGTGGTATGTGCTATAATGAAAGCAGTGCATACTGACTGTGTTGGTACCTGCTATGATTACAGCAGTGCATAGTGACTGTGGTGGTACCTGCTATGATTACAGCACTGCATAGTGACTGTGGTGGTACCTGCTATGATTACAGCAGTGCAGAGTGACTGTGGTTGTACTTGCTATGATTACAGCAGTGCATAGTGACTGTGGTGGTACCTGCTATTATTACACTAGTGAATACTGACTGTGGTGTCACCTGCTATGATTACAGCAGTGCATACTGACTGTGGTGGTACCTGCTATGATTACAGCAGTGTATACTGACTGTGGTTACCTGCTATGATCACAGCAGTGCATACTGACTGTGGTGGGACCAGCTATGCTTACAGTAGTACATACTGACTGTGGTGTCACCTGCTTTGATTACAG
This sequence comes from Petromyzon marinus, assembly GCF_048934315.1. Classification (NCBI taxonomy): domain Eukaryota; kingdom Metazoa; phylum Chordata; class Hyperoartia; order Petromyzontiformes; family Petromyzontidae; genus Petromyzon; species Petromyzon marinus. The sequence continues at coordinate 78,920 of NW_027423098.1, forward strand.
CAGTGCATTCTGACTGTGGTGGTACGTGCTTTGATAACAACAGTGCATACTGACTGTGGTGGGACCTGCTATAATGACAGCAGTGCATACTGACTGTGGTGGCACCTGCTATGATTACAGCAGTGCTTACTGACTGTGGTGGTACCTGCTATGATTACAGCAGTGCATACTGACTGTGGTGGTACCTGCTATGATTACAGTAGTGCATACTGAATGTGGTGGTACCTGCTATGATTGCAGCAGTGCAAAATGACTGTGGTGGTACTGGCTATGATTACAGCAGAGCATACTGACTGTTGTGGTACCTGCTATGACAACAGCAGTGCATACTGACTGTGGTGGGACCAGCTATTATAACAGTAGTGCATACTGACTGTGGTGGTACCTGCTATGATTACTGTAGTGCATATTGTGGTGGTACCTGCTATGATTACAGCAGTGCATACTGACTGTGGTGGTACCTGCTATGATTGCAGCAGTACATATTGTGTTGGTACCTGCTATGATTACAGCAGTGCATAGTGACTGTGGTGGTACCTGCTATGATTACAGCACTGCATAGTGACTGTGGTGGTACCTGCTATGATTACAGCAGTGCATAGTGACTGTGGTGGTACTTGCTATGATTACAGCAGTGCATAGTGACTGTGGTGGTACCTGCTATTATTACACTAGTGCATACTGACTGTGGTGTCACCTGCTATGATTACAGCAGTGCATACTGACTGTGGTGGTACCTGCTATGATTACAGCAGTGTATACTGACTGTGGTTACCTGCTATGATCACAGCAGTGCATACTGACTGTGGTGGGACCAGCTATGCTTACAGTAGTACATACTGACTGTGGTGTCACTTGCTATGATTACAGCAGTGGATACTGACTGTTGTGGTACCTGCTATGATAACAGCAGTGCATACTGACTGTGGTGGGACCAGCTATGATTACAGTAGTGCATACTGACTGTGGTGGTACCTGCTATGATCACAGTAGTGCATATTGTGGGGTACCTGCTATGATTACAGCAGTGCATACTGACTGTGGTGGTACCTGCTATGATTACAGCAGTGCATACTGACTGTGGTGGTACCTGCTATGATTGCAGCAGTGCATATTGTGGTGGTACCTGCTATGATTACAGCAGTGCATACTGACTGTGGTGGTACCTGCTATGATTGCAGCACTGCATAGTGACTGTGGTGGTACCTGCTATGATTACAGCAGTGCATAGTGACTGTGGTGGTACTTGCTATGATTAGAGCAGTGCATAGTGACTGTGGTGGTACCTGCTATTATTACACTAGTGCATACTGACTGTGGTGTCACCTGCTATGATTACAGCAGTGCATACTGACTGTGGTGGTACCTGCTATGATTACAGCAGTGTTTACTGACTGTGGTTACCTGCTATGATGACAGCAGTGCATACTGATTGTGGTGGGACCAGCTATGCTTACAGTAGTGCATAATGACTGTGGTGTCACCTGCTATGATTACAGCAGTGCATACTGACTGTGGTGGTACCTGCTATGATCACAGCAGTGCATACTGACTGTGGTGGGACCAGCTATGCTTACAGTAGTACATACTGACTGTGGTGTCACCTGCTATGATTTCAGCAGTGGATACTGACTGTGGTGGTACCTGCTATGATTACAGCAGTGCTTACTGACTCTGGTGGTATGTGCTATAATGAAAGCAGTGCATACTGACTGTGTTGGTACCTGCTATGATTACAGCAGTGCATAGTGACTGTGGTGGTACCTGCTATGATTACAGCACTGCATAGTGACTGTGGTGGTACCTGCTATGATTACAGCAGTGCATAGTGACTGTGGTGGTACTTGCTATGATTACAGCAGTGCATAGTGACTGTGGTGGTACCTGCTATTATTACACTAGTGAATACTGACTGTGGTGTCACCTGCTATGATTACAGCAGTGCATACTGACTGTGGTTTTACCTGCTATGATTACAGCAGTGTATACTGACTGTGGTTACCTGCTATGATCACAGCAGTGCATACTGACTGTGGTTGGACCAGCTATGCTTACAGTAGTACATACTGACTGTGGTGTCACCTGCTATAATGACAGCAGTGCATACTGACTGTGGTGGCACCTGCTATGATTACAGCAGTGCTTACTGACTGTGGTGGTACCTGCTATGATTACAGCAGTGCATACTGACTGTGGTGGTACCTGCTATGATTACAGTAGTGCATACTGAATGTGGTGGTACCTGCTATGATTGCAGCAGTGCAAACTGACTGTGGTGGTACTGGCTATGATTACAGCAGAGCATACTGACTGTTGTGGTACCTGCTATGACAACAGCAGTGCATACTGACTGTGGTGGGACCAGCTATGATAACAGTAGTGCATACTGACTGTGGTGGTACCTGCTATGATTACAGTAGTGCATATTGTGGTGGTACCTGCTATGATTACAGCAGTGCATACTGACTGTGGTGGTACCTGCTATGATTGCAGCAGTACATATTGTGGTGGTACCTGCTATGATTACAGCAGTGCATAGTGACTGTGGTGGTACCTGCTATGATTACAGCACTGCATAGTGACTGTGGTGGTACCTGCTATGATTACAGCAGTGCATAGTGACTGTGGTGGTACTTGCTATGATTACATCAGTGCATAGTGACTGTGGTGGTACCTGCTATTATTACACTAGTGAATACTGACTGTGGTGTCACCTGCTATGATTACAGCAGTGCATACTGACTGTGGTGGTGGTACCTGCTATGATTACAGCAGTGTATACTGACTGTGGTTACCTGCTATGATCACAGCAGTGCATACTGACTGTGGTGGGACCAGCTATGCTTACAGTAGTACATACTGACTGTGGTGTCACCTGCTTTGATTGCAGCAGTGCATACTGACTGTGGTGGTACGTGCTTTGATAACAACAGTGCATACTGACTGTGGTGGGACCTGCTATAATGACAGCAGTGCATACTGACTGTGGTGGCACCTGGTATGATTACAGCAGTGCTTACTGACTGTGGTGGTACCTGCTATGATTACAGCAGTGCATACTGACTGTGGTGGTACCTGCTATGATTACAGTAGTGCATACTGAATGTGGTGGTACCTGCTATGATTGCAGCAGTGCAAACTGACTGTGGTGGTACTGGCTATGATTACAGCAGAGCATACTGACTGTTGTGGTACCTGCTATGACAACAGCAGTGCATACTGACTGTGGTGGGACCAGCTATGATAACAGTAGTGCATACTGACTGTGGTGGTACCAGTTATGATTTCAGTAGTGCATATTGTGGTGGTACCTGCTATGATTACAGCAGTGCATACTGACTGTGGTGGTACCTGCTATGATTGCAGCAGTACATATTGTGGTGGTACCTGCTATGATTACAGCAGTGCATAGTGACTGTGTTGGTACCTGCTATGATTACAGCACTGCATAGTGACTGTGGTCGTACCTGCTATGATTACAGCAGTGCATAGTGACTGTGGTGGTACTTGCTATGATTACAGCAGTGCATAGTGACTGTGGTGGTACCTGCTATTATTACACTAGTGCATACTGACTGTGGTGTCACCTGCTATGATTACAGCAGTGCATACTGACTGTGGTGGTACCTGCTATGATTACAGTAGTACATACTGACTGTGGTGTCACTTGCAATGATTACAGCAGTGCATACTGACTGTGGTGGTACGTGCTATGATAACAGCAGTGCATACTGACTGTGGTTGGACCTGCTATAATGACAGCAGTGCATACTGACTGTGGTGGCACCTGCTATGATTACAGCAGTGCTTACTGACTGTGGTGGTACCTGCTATGATTACAGCAGTGCATACTGACTGTGGTGGCACCTGCTATGATTACAGCAGTGCTTACTGACTGTGGTGGTACCTGCTATGATTACAGCAGTGCATACTGACTGTGGTGGTACCTGCTATGATTACGGTAGTGCATACTGACTGTGGTGTCACCTGCTATGATTACAGCAGTGCATACTGACTGTGGTGGTACCTGCTATGATTACAGCAGTGTATACTGACTGTGGTTACCTGCTATGATCACAGCAGTGCATACTGACTGTGGTGGGACCAGCTATGCTTACAGTAGTGCATACTGACTGTGGTGTCACCTGCTTTGATTACAGCAGTGCATACTGACTGTGGTGGTACGTGCTATGATAACAACAGTGCATACTGACTGTGGTGGGACCTGCTATAATGACAGCAGTGCATACTGACTGTGGTGTCACCTGCTATGATTACAGCAGTGCTTACTGACTGTGGTGGTACCTGCTATGATTACAGCAGTGCATACTGACTGTGGTGGTACCTGCTATGTTTACAGTAGTGCATACTGAATGTGGTGGTACCTGCTATGATTGCAGCAGTGCAAACTGACTGTGGTGGTACTGGCTATGATTACAGCAGAGCATATTGACTGTTGTGGTACCTGCTATGACAACAGCAGTGCATACTGACTGTGGTGGGACCAGCTATGATTACAGTAGTGCATACTTACTGTGGTGGTACCTGCTATGATTACAGTAGTGCATATTGTGGTGGTACCTGCTATGATTACAGCAGTGCATACTGACTGTGGTGGTACCTGCTATGATTGCAGCAGTGCATATTGTGGTGGTACCTGCTATGATTACAGCAGTGCATAGTGACTGTGGTGGTACCTGCTATGATTACAGCACTGCATAGTCACTGTGGTGGTACCTGCTATGATTACAGCAGTGCATAGTGACTGTGGTGGTACTTGCTATGATTACAGCAGTGCATAGTGACTGTGGTGGTACCTGCTATTATTACACTAGTGCATACTGACTGTGGTGTCACCTGCTATGATTACAGCAGTGCATACTGACTGTGGTGGTACCTGCTATGATTACAGCAGTGTATACTGACTGTGGTTACCTGCTATGATCACAGCAGTGCATACTGACTGTGGTGGGACCAGCTATGCTTACAGTAGTACATACTGACTGTGGTGTCACTTGCTATGATTACAGCAGTGCGTACTGACTGTGGTGGTGCCTGCTATGATAACAGCAGTGCATACTGACTGTGGTGGGACCTGCTATAATGACAGCAGTGCATACTGACTGTGGTGGCACCTGCAATGATTACAGCAGTGCTTACTGAATGTGGTGGTAACTGCTATGATTACAGCAGTGCATACTGACTGTGGTGGTACCTGCTATGATTACAGCAGTGCATACTGACTGTGGTGGTACCTGCTATGATTACAGTAGTGCATACTGAATGTGGTGGTACCTGCTATGATTGCAGCAGTGCAAACTGACTGTGGTGGTACTGGCTATGATTACAGCAGAGAATACTGACTGTTGTGGTACCTGCTATGACAACAGCAGTGCATACTGACTGTGGTGGGATCAGCTATGATTACAGTAGTGCATACTTACTGTGGTGGTACCTGCTATGATTACAGTAGTGCATATTGTGGTGGTACCTGCTATGATTACAGCAGTGCATACTGACTGTGGTGGGACCTGCTATAATGACAGCAGTGCATACTGACTGTGGTGGCACCTGCTATGATTACAGCAGTGCTTACTGACTGTGGTGGTACCTGCTATGATTACAGCAGTGCATACTGACTGTGGTGGCACCTGCTATGATTACAGCAGTGCTTACTGACTGTGGTGGTACCTGCTATGATTACAGCAGTGCATACTGACTGTGGTGGTACCTGCTATGATTACGGTAGTGCATACTGACTGTGGTGTCACCTGCTATGATTACAGCAGTGCATACTGACTGTGGTGGTACCTGCTATGATTACAGCAGTGTATACTGACTGTGGTTACCTGCTATGATCACAGTAGTGCATACTGACTGTGGTGGGACCAGCTATGCTTACAGTAGTGCATACTGACTGTGGTGTCACCTGCTTTGATTACAGCAGTGCATACTGACTGTGGTGGTACGTGCTATGATAACAACAGTGCATACTGACTGTGGTGGGACCTGCTATAATGACAGCAGTGCATACTGACTGTGGTGTCACCTGCTATAATTACAGCAGTGCTTACTGACTGTGGTGGTACCTGCTATGATTACAGCAGTGCATACTGACTGTGGTGGTACCTGCTATGTTTACAGTAGTGCATACTGAATGTGGTGGTACCTGCTATGATTGCAGCAGTGCAAACTGACTGTGGTGGTACTGGCTATGATTACAGCAGAGCATATTGACTGTTGTGGTACCTGCTATGACAACAGCAGTGCATACTGACTGTGGTGGGACCAGCTATGATTACAGTAGTGCATACTTACTGTGGTGGTACCTGCTATAATTACAGTAGTGCATATTGTGGTGGTACCTGCTATGATTACAGCAGTGCATACTGACTGTGGTGGTACCTGCTATGATTGCAGCAGTGCATATTGTGGTGGTACCTGCTATGATTACAGCAGTGCATAGTGACTGTGGTGGTACCTGCTATGATTACAGCACTGCATAGTCACTGTGGTGGTACCTGCTATGATTACAGCAGTGCATAGTGACTGTGGTGGTACTTGCTATGATTACAGCAGTGCATAGTGACTGTGGTGGTACCTGCTATTATTACACTAGTGCATACTGACTGTGGTGTCACCTGCTATGATTACAGCAGTGCATACTGACTGTGGTGGTACCTGCTATGATTACAGCAGTGTATACTGACTGTGGTTACCTGCTATGATCACAGCAGTGCATACTGACTGTGGTGGGACCAGCTATGCTTACAGTAGTACATACTGACTGTGGTGTCACTTGCTATGATTACAGCAGTGCATACTGACTGTGGTGGTGCCTGCTATGATAACAGCAGTGCATACTGACTGTGGTGGGACCTGCTATAATGACAGCAGTGCATACTGACTGTGGTGGCACCTGCAATGATTACAGCAGTGCTTACTGAATGTGGTGGTAACTGCTATGATTACAGCAGTGCATACTGACTGTGGTGGTACCTGCTATGATTACAGCAGTGCATACTGACTGTGGTGGTACCTGCTATGATTACAGTAGTGCATACTGAATGTGGTGGTACCTGCTATGATTGCAGCAGTGCAAACTGACTGTGGTGGTACTGGCTATGATTACAGCAGAGAATACTGACTGTTGTGGTACCTGCTATGACAACAGCAGTGCATACTGACTGTGGTGGGATCAGCTATGATTACAGTAGTGCATACTTACTGTGGTGGTACCTGCTATGATTACAGTAGTGCATATTGTGGTGGTACCTGCTATGATTACAGCAGTGCATACTGACTGTGGTGGTACCTGCTATGATTGCAGCAGTGCATATTGTGGTGGTACCTGCTATGATTACAGCAGTGCATAGTGACTGTGGTGGTACCTGCTATGATTACAGAACTGCATAGTGACTGTGGTGGTACCTGCTATGATTACAGCAGTGCATAGTGACTGTGGTGGTACTTGCTATGATTACAGCAGTGCATAGTGACTGTGGTGGTACCTGCTAATATTACACTAGTGCATACTGACTGTGGTGTCATCTGCTATGATTACAGCAGTGCATACTGACTGTGGTGGTACCTGCTATGATTACAGAAGTGTATACTGACTGTGGTTACCTGCTATGATCACAGCAGTGCATACTGACTGTGGTGGGACCAGCTATGCGTACAGTAGTACATACTGACTGTGGTGTCACTTGCTATGATTACAGCAGTGCATACTGACTGTGGTGGTACGTGCTATGATAACAGCAGTGCATACTGACTGTGGTGGGACCTGCTATAATGACAGCAGTGCATACTGACTGTGGTGGCACCTGCTATGATTACAGCAGTGCTTACTGAATGTGGTGGTACCTGCTATGATTACAGCAGTGCATACTGATTGTGGTGGCACCTTCTATGATTGCAGCAGTGCATATTGTGGTCGTACCTGCTATGATAGAGCAGTGCATAGTGACTGTGGTGGTACCTGCTATGATTACAGCAGTGCATAGTGACTGTGGTGGTACCTGCTATGATTACAGCTGTGCATAGTGACTGTGGTGGTACCTTCTATGATTACAGCAGTGCATACTGACTGTGGTACCTGCTATGATTACAGCAGTGTATACTGACTGTGGTGGTACCTGCTATGATTACAGCAGTGCATAGTGACTGTGGTGGAACCTGCTATGATTTCAGCAGTGCATACTGACTGTGGTACCTGCTATGATTACAGCAGTGTATACTGACTGTGGTGGTACCTGCTATGATTACAGCAGTGCAAACTGACTGTGGTGGTACCTGCTATGATTACAACAGTGGAAACTACTGTGGTGGTACCTGCTTTGATTACAGCAGTGCATATTGTGGTATGTACCTGCTATGATTACAGCAGTGCATACTGACTGTGGTGGTACCTGCTATTATTACAGCAGTGCATACTGACTGTGGTGATACTTGCTATGATTACAGCAGTGCATACTGAATGTAGTGGTACCTGCTATGATTGCAGCAGTGCATACTGACTGTGGTGGTACCTGCTATGATTACAGCACTGCATAGTGACTGTGGTGGTACCTGCTATGATTACAGGAGTGCATAGTGACTGTGGTGGTACCTGCTATGATAACAGCAGTGCATACTGACTGTGGTGGTACCTGCTATGATTATAGCAGTGCATACTGAATGTGGTGGTACCTGCTATGATTACAGCACTGCATAGTGTCTGTGGTGGTACCTGCTATGATTGCAAGAGTGCATAGTGACTGTGGTGGTACCTGCTATGATTACAGCAGTGCATACTGACTGTGGTGGTACCTGCTATGATTATAGCAGTGCATACTGAATGTGGTGGTACCTGCTATGATTGCAGCAGTGCATACTAACTGTGGTGGTACCTGCTATGATTACAGCAGTGCATACTGACTGTTGTGGTACCTGCTATGATAACAGCAGTGCATACTGACTGTGGTGGTACCTGCTATGATTGCAGCAGTGCATATTGTGGTGGTACCTGCTATGATTACAGCAGTTCATACTGACTGTGGTGGTAAACCTGCTATGATTGCAACAGTGCATATTGTGGTGGTACCTGCTATGATTACAGCAGTGCATAGTGACTGTGGTGGTACCTGCTATGATTACAGCACTGCATAGTGACTGTGGTGGTACCTGCTATGATTACAGCAGTGCATAGTGACTGGGGTGGTACTTGCTATGATTAGAGCAGTGCATAGTGACTGTGGTGGTACCTGCTATTATTACACTAGTGCATACTGACTGTGGTGTCACCTGCTATGCTTACAGTAGTGCATACTGACTGTGGTGTCACCTGCTATGATTACAGCAGTGCATAGTGACTGCGGTGGTACCTGCTATGATAACAGCAGTGCATACTGACTGTGGTGGTACCTGCTATGATTATAGCAGTGCATACTGAATGTGGTGGTACCTGCTATGATTACAGCACTGCATAGTGACTGTGGTGGTACCTGCTATGATTGCAAGAGTGCATAGTTACTGTGGTGGTACCTGCTATGATTACAGCAGTGCATACTGACTGTGGTGGTACCTGCTATGATTATAGCAGTGCATACTGAATGTGGTGGTACCTGCTATGATTGCAGCAGTGCATACTGACTGTGGTGGGACCAGCTATGATTACAGTAGTGCATACTGACTGTGGTGGTACCTGCTATGATCACAGTAGTGCATATTGTGGGGTACCTGCTATGATTGCAGCAGTGCATATTGTGGTGGTACCTGCTATGATTACAGCAGTGCATACTGACTGTGGTGGTACCTGCTATGATTGCAGCAGTGCATATTGTGATGGTACCTGCTATGATTACAGCAGTGCATAGTGACTGTGGTGGTACCTGCTATGATTACAGCACTGCATAGTGACTGTGGTGGTACCTGCTATGATTACAGCAGTGCATAGTGACTGTGGTGCTACTTGCTATGATTACAGCAGTGCATAGTGACTGTGGTGGTACCTGCTATTATTACACTAGTGCATACTGACTGTGGTGTCACCTGCTATGATTACAGCAGTGCATACTGACTGTGGTGGTACCTGCTATGATTACAGCAGTGTTTACTGACTGTGGTTACCTGCTATGATCACAGCAGTGCATACTGATTGTGGTCGGACCAGCTATGCTTACAGTAGTGCATACTGACTGTGGTGTCACCTGCTATTATTACAGCAGTGCATACTGACTGTGGTGGGACCTGCTCTGATTACAGCAGTGCATACTGACTGTGGTGGGACCAGCTATGCTTACAGTAGTACATACTGACTGTGGTGTTACCTGCTATGATTACAGCAGTGGATACTGACTGTGGTGGTACCTACTATGATTACAGCAGTGCTTACTGACTCTGGTGGTATGTGCTATAATGAAAGCAGTGCATACTGACTGTGGTGGTACCTGCTATGATTACAGCAGTGCATACTGACTGTGGTGGTACCTGCTATGATTACAGCAGTGCATACTGAATGTGGTGGTACCTGCTATGATTGCAGCAGTGCATACTGACTGTGGTGGTATCGGCTATGATTACAGCAGAGCATACTGACTGTTGTGGTACCTGCTATGACAACAGCAGTGCATACTGACTGTGGTGGGACCAGCTATGATAACAGTAGTGCATACTGACTGTGGTGGTACCTGCTATGATTACAGTAGTGCATATTGTGGTGGTACCTGCTATGATTACAGCAGTGCATACTGACTGTGGTGGGACCTGCTATGATTGCAGCAGTGCATATTGTGGTGGTACCTGCTATTATTACAGCAGTGCATAGTGACTGTGGTGGTACCTGCTATGATTACAGCACTGCATAGTGACTGTGGTGGTACCTGCTATGATTACAGCAGTGCATAGTGACTCTGGTGGTACTTGCTATGATTACAGCAGTGCATAGTGACTGTGGTGGTACCTGCTATTATTACACTAGTGCATACTGACTGTGGTGTCACCTGCTATGATTACAGCAGTGCATACTGACTGTGGTGGTACCTGCTATGATTACAGCAGTGTATACTGACTGTGGTTACCTGCTATGATCACAGCAGTGCATACTGACTGTGGTGGGACCAGCTATGCTTACAGTACTACATACTGACTGTGGTGTCACCTGCTATGATTACAGCAGTGCATACTGACTGTGGTGGTACCTGCTATGATTACAGCAGTGTTTACTGACTGTGGTTACCGGCTATGATCACAGCAGTGCATACTGATTGTGGTCGGACCAGCTATGCTTACAGTAGTGCATACTGACTGTGGTGTCACCTGCTATTATTACAGCAGTGCATACTGACTGTGGTGGGACCTGCTCTGATTACAGCAGTGCATACTGACTGTGGTGGGACCAGCTATGCTTACAGTAGTACATACTGACTGTGGTGTTACCTGCTATGATTACAGCAGTGGATACTGACTGTGGTGGTACCTACTATGATTACAGCAGTGCTTACTGACTCTGGTGGTATGTGCTATAATGAAAGCAGTGCATACTGACTGTGGTGGTACCTGCTATGATTACAGCAGTGCATACTGACTGTGGTGGTACCTGCTATGATTACAGCAGTGCATACTGAATGTGGTGGTACCTGCTATGATTGCAGCAGTGCATACTGACTGTGGTGGTATCGGCTATGATTACAGCAGAGCATACTGACTGTTGTGGTACCTGCTATGACAACAGCAGTGCATACTGACTGTGGTGGGACCAGCTATGATAACAGTAGTGCATACTGACTGTGGTGGTACCTGCTATGATTACAGTAGTGCATATTGTGGTGGTACCTGCTATGATTACAGCAGTGCATACTGACTGTGGTGGTACCTGCTATGATTGCAGCAGTGCATATTGTGGTGGTACCTCCCATGATTACAGCAGTGCATAGTGACTGTGGTGGTACCTGCTATGATTACAGCACTGCATAGTGACTGTGGTGGTACCTGCTATGATAACAGCAGTGCATAGTGACTCTGGTGGTACTTGCTATGATTACAGCAGTGCATAGTGACTGTGGTGGTACTTGCTATGATTACAGCAGTGCATAGTGACTGTGGTGGTACCTGCTATTATTACACTAGTGCATACTGACTGTGGTGTCACCTGCTATGATTACAGCAGTGCATACTGACTGTGGTGGTACCTGCTATGATTACAGCAGTGTTTACTGACTGTGGTTACCTGCTATGATCACAGCAGTGCATACTGATTGTGGTCGGACCAGCTATGCTTACAGTAGTGCATACTGACTGTGGTGTCACCTGCTATTATTACAGCAGTGCATACTGACTGTGGTGGGACCTGCTCTGATTACAGCAGTGCATACTGACTGTGGTGGGACCAGCTATGCTTACAGTAGTACATACTGACTGTGGTGTTACCTGCTATGATTACAGCAGTGGATACTGACTGTGGTGGTACCTACTATGATTACAGCAGTGCTTACTGACTCTGGTGGTATGTGCTATATTGAAAGCAGTGCATACTGACTGTGGTGGTACCTGCTATGATTACAGCAGTGCATACTGACTGTGGTGGTACCTGCTATGATTACAGCAGTGCATACTGAATGTGGTGGTACCTGCTATGATTGCAGCAGTGCATACTGACTGTGGTGGTATCGGCTATGATTACAGCAGAGCATACTGACTGTTGTGGTACCTGCTATGACAACAGCAGTGCATACTGACTGTGGTGGGACCAGCTATGATAACAGTAGTGCATACTGACTGTGGTGGTACCTGCTATGATTACAGTAGTGCATATTGTGGTGGTACCTGCTATGATTACAGCAGTGCATACTGACTGTGGTGGGACCTGCTATGATTGCAGCAGTGCATATTGTGGTGGTACCTGCTATTATTACAGCAGTGCATAGTGACTGTGGTGGTACCTGCTATGATTACAGCACTGCATAGTGACTGTGGTGGTACCTGCTATGATTACAGCAGTGCATAGTGACTCTGGTGGTACTTGCTATGATTACAGCAGTGCATAGTGACTGTGGTGGTACCTGCTATTATTACACTAGTGCATACTGACTGTGGTGTCACCTGCTATGATTACAGCAGTGCATACTGACTGTGGTGGTACCTGCTATGATTACAGCAGTGTATACTGACTGTGGTTACCTGCTATGATCACAGCAGTGCATACTGACTGTGGTGGGACCAGCTATGCTTACAGTACTACATACTGACTGTGGTGTCACTTGCTATGATTACAGCAGTGCATACTGACTGTGGTGGTACGTGCTATGATAACAGCAGTGCATACTGACTGTGGTGGGACCTGCTATAATGACAGCAGTGCATACTGACTGTGGTGGCACCTGCTATGATTACAGCAGTGCTTACTGACTGTGGTGGTACCTGCTATGATTACAGCAGTGCATACTGACTGTGGTGGCACCTGCTATGATTACAGCAGTGCTTACTGACTGTGGTGGTACCTGCTATGATTACAGCAGTGCATACTGACTGTGGTGGTACCTGCTATGATTACAGTAGTGCATACTGACTGTGGTGTCACCTGCTATGATTACAGCAGTGCATACTGACTGTGGTGGTACCTGCTATGATTACAGCAGTGTATACTGACTGTGGTTACCTGCTATGATCACAGCAGTGCATACTGACTGTGGTGGGACCAGCTATGCTTACAGTAGTGCATACTGACTGTGGTGTCACCTGCTTTGATTACAGCAGTGCATACTGACGGTGGTGGTACGTGCTATGATAACAACAGTGCATTCTGACTGTGGTGGGACCTGCTAGAATGACAGCAGTGCATACTGACTGTGGTGTCACCTGCTATGATTACAGCAGTGCTTACTGACTGTGGTGGTACCTGCTATGATTACAGCAGTGCATACTGACTGTGGTGGTACCTGCTATGATTACAGTAGTGCATACTGAATGTGGTGGTACCTGCTATGATTGCAGCAGTGCAAACTGACTGTGGTGGTACTGGCTATGATTACAGCAGAGCATACTGACTGTTGTGGTACCTGCTATGACAACAGCAGTGCATACTGACTGTGGTGGGACCAGCTATGATTACAGTAGTGCATACTTACTGTGGTGGTACCTGCTATGATTACAGTAGTGCATATTGTGGTGGTACCTGCTATGATTACAGAAGTGCATACTGACTGTGGTGGTACCTGCTATGATTGCAGCAGTGCATAGTGACTGTGGTGGTACCTGCTATGATTACAGCACTGCATAGTGACTGTGGTGGTACCTGCTATGATTACAGCAGTGCATAGTGACTGTGGTGGTACTTGCTATGATTACAGCAGTGCATAGTAACTGTGGTGGTACCTGCTATTATTACACTAGTGCATACTGACTGTGGTGTCACCTGCTATGATTACAGCAGTGCATACTGACTGTGGTGGTACCTGCTATGATTACAGCAGTGTATACTGACTGTGGTTACCTGCTATGATCACAGCAGTGCATACTGACTGTGGTGGGACCAGCTATGCTTACAGTAGTACATACTGACTGTGGTGTCACTTGCTATGATTACAGCAGTGCATACTGACTGTTGTGGTACGTGCTATGATAACAGCAGTGCATACTGACTGTGGTGGGACCTGCTATAATGACAGCAGTGCATCCTGACTGTGGTGGCACCTGCTATGATTACAGCAGTGCTTACTGAATGTGGTGGTACCTGCTATGATTACAGCAGTGCATACTGATTGTGGTGGCACCTTCTATGATTGCAACAGTGCATATTGTGGTCGTACCTGCTATGATAGAGCAGTGCATAGTGACTGTGGTGGTACCTGCTATGATTACAGCAGTGCATAGTGACTGTGGTGGTAACTGCTATGATTACAGCTGTGCATAGTGACTGTGGTGGTACCTGCTATGATGACAGCAGTGCATACTGACTGTAGTGGTACCTGCTATGATTACACCAGTGCATAGTGACTGTGGTGGAACCTGCTATGATTTCAGCAGTGCATACTGACTGTGGTACCTGCTATGATTACAGCAGTTTATACTGACTGTGGTGGTACCTGCTATGATTACAGCAGTGCATACTGACTGTGGTGGTACCTGCTATGATTACAACAGTGGAAACTACTGTGGTGGTACCTGCTTTGATTACAGCAGTGCATATTGTGGTATGTACCTGCTATGATTACAGCAGTGCATACTGACTGTGGTGGTACCTGCTATGATAACGGCAGTGCATACTGACTGTGGTGGGACCTGCAATAATGAAAGCAGTGCTTACTGACTGTGGTGGTACCTGCTATGATTACAGCAGTGCATACTGACTGTGGTGGTACTTGCTATGATTACAGCAGTGCATACTGAATGTAGTGGTACCTGCTATGATTGCAGCAGTGCATACTGACTGTGGTGGTACCTGCTATGTTTACAGCACTGCATAGTGACTGTGGTGGTACCTGCTATGATTACAGGAGTGCATAGTGACTGCGGTTCTACCTGCTATGATAAAAGCAGTGCATACTGACTGTGGTGGTACCTGCTATGATTATAGCAGTGCATACTGAATGTGGTGTTACCTGCTATGATTACAGCACTGCATAGTGACTGTGGTGGTACCTGCTATGATTGCAAGAGTGCATAGTGACTGTGGTGGTACCTGCTATGATTACAGCAGTGCATACTGACTGTGGTGGTACCTGCTATGATTATAGCAGTGCATACTGAATGTGGTGGTACCTGCTATAATTTCAGCAGTGCATACTGACTGTGGTGGTACCTGCTATGATTACAGCAGTGCATACTGACTGTGGTGGTACCTGCTATGATTGCAGCAGTGCATATTGTGGTGGTACCTGCTATGATTACAGCAGTGCATACTGACTGTGGTGGTACCTGCTATGATTGCAGCAGTGCATATTGTGGTGGTACCTGCTATGATTACAGCAGTGCATAGTGACTGTGGTGGTACCTGCTATGATTACAGCACTGCATAGTGACTGTGATGGTACCTGCTATGATTACAGCAGTGCATAGTGACTGGGGTGGTACTTGCTATGATTACAGCAGTGCATAGTGACTGTGGTGGTACCTGCTATTATTACACTAGTGCATACTGACTGTGGTGTCACCTGCTATGATTACAGCAGTGCATACTGACTGTGGTGGTACCTGCTATGATCACAGCAGTGTTTACTGACTGTGGTTACCTGCTATGATCACAGCAGTGCATACTGATTGTGGTGGGACCAGCTATGCTTACAGTAGTGCATACTGACTGTGGTGTCACCTGCTATGATTACAGCAGTGCATAGTGACTGCGGTGGTACCTGCTATGATAACAGCAGTGCATACTGACTGTGGTGGTACCTGCTATGATTATAGCAGTGCATACTGAATGTGGTGGTACCTGCTATGATTACAGCACTGCATAGTGACTGTGGTGGTACCTGCTATTATTGCAAGAGTGCATAGTGACTGTGGTGGTACCTGCTATGATTACAGCAGTGCATACTGACTGTGGTGGTACCTACTATGATTATAGCAGTGCATACTGAATGTGGTGGTACCTGCTATGATTGCAGCAGTGCATACTGACTGTGGTGGTACCTGCTATGATTACAGCAGTGCATACTGACTGTTGTGGTACCTGCTATGATAACTGCAGTGCATACTGACTGTGGTGGGACCAGCTATGATTACAGTAGTGCATACTGACTGTGGTGGTACCTGCTATGATTACAGTAGTGCATATTGTGGGGTACCTGCTATGATTACAGCAGTGCATACTGACTGTGGTGGTACCTGCTATGATTACAGCAGTTCATACTGACTGTGGTGGTACCTGCTATGATTGCAGCAGTGCATATTGTGGTGGTACCTGCTATGATTACAGCAGTGCATACTGACTGTGGTGGTACCTGCTATGATTGCAGCAGTGCATATTATGGTGGTACCTGCTATGATTACAGCAGTGCATAGTGACTGTGGTGGTACCTGCTATGATTACAGCACTGCATAGTGACTGTGGTGGTACCTGCTATGATTACAGCAGTGCATAGTGACTGTGGTGGTACTTGCTATGATTACAGCAGTGCATAGTGACTGTGGTGGGACCAGCTATGCTTACAGTAGTACATACTGACTGTGGTGTCACTTGCTATGATTACAGCAGTGCATACTGACTGTGGTGGTACGTGCTATGATAACAGCATTGCATACTGACTGTGGTGGCACCTGCTATGATTACAGCAGTGCTTACTGACTGTGGTGGTATCTGCTATGATTACAGCAGTGCATACTGACTGTGGTGGTACCTGCTATGACAACAGCAGTGCATACTGACTGTGGTGGTACCTGCTATGATTGCAGCAGTGCATAGTGACTGTGGTGGTACCTGCTATGATTACAGCACTGCATAGTGACTGTGGTGGTAACTGCTATGATTACAGCAGTGCATAGTGACTGTGGTGGTACTTGCTATGATTACAGCAGTGCATAGTAACTGTGGTGGTACCTGCTATTATTACACTAGTGCATACTGACTGTGGTGTCACCTGCTATGATTACAGCAGTACATACTGACTGTGGTGGTAACTGCTATGATTAAAGCAGTGTATACTGACTGTGGTTACCTGCTATGATCACAACAGTGCATACTGACTGTGGTGGGACCAGCTATGCTTACAGTAGTACATACTGACTGTGGTGTCACTTGCTATGATAACAGCAGTGCATACTGACTGTTGTGGTACGTGCTATGATAACAGCAGTGCATACTGACTGTGGTGGGACCTGCTATAATGACAGCAGTGCATCCTGACTGTGGTGGCACCTGCTATGATTACAGCAGTGCTTACTGAATGTGGTGGTACCTGCTATGATTACAGCAGTGCATACTGATTGTGGTGGCACCTTCTATGATTGCAGCAGTGCATATTGTGGTCATACCTGCTATTATAGAGCAGTGCATAGTGACTGTGGTGGTACCTGCTATGATTACAGCAGTGCATAGTGACTGTGGTGGTAACTGCTATGATTACAGCTGTGCATAGTGACTGTGGTGGTACCTGCTATGATTACAGCAGTGCATACTGACTGTAGTGGTACCTGCTATGATTACACCAGTGCATAGTGACTGTGGTGGAACCTGCTATGATTTCAGCAGTGCATACTGACTGTGGTACCTGCTATGATTACAGCAGTTTATACTGACTGTGGTAGTACCTGCTATGATTACAGCAGTGCATACTGACTGTGGTGGTACCTGCTATGATTACAACAGTGGAAACTACTGTGGTGGTACCTGCTTTGATTACAGCAGTGCATATTGTGGTATGTACCTGCTATGATTACAGCAGTGCATACTGACTGTGGTGGTACCTGCTATGATAACGGCAGTGCATACTGACTGTGGTGGGACCTGCAATAATGAAAGCAGTGCTTACTGACTGTGGTGGTACCTGCTATGATTACAGCAGTGCATACTGACTGTGGTGGTACTTGCTATGATTACAGCAGTGCATACTGAATGTAGTGGTACCTGCTATGATTGCAGCAGTGCATACTGACTGTGGTGGTACCTGCTATGTTTACAGCACTGCATAGTGACTGTGGTGGTACCTGCTATGATTACAGGAGTGCATAGTGACTGCGGTGGTACCTGCTATTATAACAGCAGTGCATACTGACTGTGGTGGTACCTGCTATGATTATAGCAGTGCATACTGAATGTGGTGTTACCTGCTATGATTACAGCACTGCATACTGACTGTGGTGGGACCTGCAATAATGAAAGCAGTGCTTACTGACTGTGGTGGTACCTTCTATGATTACAGCAGTGCATACTGACTGTGGTGGTACTTGCTATGATTACAGCAGTGCATACTGAATGTAGTGGTACCTGCTATGATTGCAGCAGTGCATACTGACTGTGGTGGTACCTGCTATGTTTACAGCACTGCATAGTGACTGTGGTGGTACCTGCTATGATTACAGGAGTGCATAGTGACTGCGGTGGTACCTGCTATGATAACAGCAGTGCATACTGACTGTGGTGGTACCTGCTATGATTATAGCAGTGCATACTGAATGTGGTGTTACCTGCTATGATTACAGCACTGCATAGTGACTGTGGTGGTACCTGCTATGATTGCAAGAGTGCATAGTGACTGTGGTGGTACCTGCTATGATTACAGCAGTGCATACTGACTGTGGTGGTACCTGCTATGATTATAGCAGTGCATACTGAATGTGGTGGTACCTGCTATGATTGCAGCAGTGCATACTGACTGTGGTTGTACCTGCTATGATTACAGCAGTGCATACTGACTGTGGTGGTACCTGCTATGATTGCAGCAGTGCATATTGTGGTGGTACCTGCTATGATTACAGCAGTGCATACTGACTGTGGTGGTACCTGCTATGATTGCAGCAGTGCATATTGTGGTGGTACCTGCTATGATTACAGCAGTGCATAGTGACTGTGTTGGTACCTGCTATGATTACAGCACTGCATAGTGACTGTGATGGTACCTGCTATGATTACAGCAGTGCATAGTGACTGGGGTGGTACTTGCTATGATTACAGCAGTGCATAGTGACTGTGGTGGTACCTGCTATTATTACACTAGTGCATACTGACTGTGGTGTCACCTGCTATGATTACAGCAGTGCATACTGACTGTGGTGGTACCTGCTATGATTACAGCAGTGTTTACTGACTGTGGTTACCTGCTATGATCACAGCAGTGCATACTGATTGTGGTGGGACCAGCTATGCTTACAGTAGTGCATACTGACTGTGGTGTCACCTGCTATGATTACAGCAGTGCATAGTGACTGCGGTGGTACCTGCTATGATAACAGCAGTGCATACTGACTGTGGTGGTACCTGCTATGATTATAGCAGTGCATACTGAATGTGGTGGTACCTGCTATGATTACAGCACTGCATAGTGACTGTGGTGGTACCTGCTATTATTGCAAGAGTGCATAGTGACTGTGGTGGTACCTGCTATGATTACAGCAGTGCATACTGACTGTGGTGGTACCTACTATGATTATAGCAGTGCATACTGAATGTGGTGGTACCTGCTATGATTGCAGCAGTGCATACTGACTGTGGTGGTACCTGCAATGATTACAGCAGTGCATACTGACTGTTGTGGTACCTGCTATGATAACTGCAGTGCATACTGACTGTGGTGGGACCAGCTATGATTACAGTAGTGCATACTGACTGTGGTGGTACCTGCTATGATTACAGTAGTGCATATTGTGGGGTACCTGCTATGATTACAGCAGTGCATACTGACTGTGGTGGTACCTGCTATGATTACAGCAGTTCATACTGACTGTGGTGGTACCTGCTATGATTGCAGCAGTGCATATTGTGGTGGTACCTGCTATGATTACAGCCGTGCATACTGACTGTGGTGGTACCTGCTATGATTGCAGCAGTGCATACTGACTGTGGTGGTACCTGCAATGATTACAGTAGTGCATATTGTGGGGTACCTGCTATGATTACAGCAGTGCATACTGACTGTGGTGGTACCTGCTATGATTACAGCAGTTCATACTGACTGTGGTGGTACCTGCTATGATTGCAGCAGTGCATATTGTGGTGGTACCTGCTATGATTACAGCCGTGCATACTGACTGTGGTGGTACCTGCTATGATTGCAGCAGTGCATATTATGGTGGTACCTGCTATGATTACAGCAGTGCATAGTGACTGTGGTGGTACCTGCTATGATTACAGCACTGTGCATACTGACTGTGGTGGTACCTGCAATGATTACAGTAGTGCATATTGTGGGGTACCTGCTATGATTACAGCAGTGCATACTGACTGTGGTGGTACCTGCTATGATTACAGCAGTTCATACTGACTGTGGTGGTACCTGCTATGATTGCAGCAGTGCATATTGTGGTGGTACCTGCTATGATTACAGCCGTGCATACTGACTGTGGTGGTGCCTGCTATGATTGCAGCAGTGCATATTATGGTGGTACCTGCTATGATTACAGCAGTGCATAGTGACTGTGGTGGTACCTGCTATGATTACAGCACTGCATAGTGACTGTGGTGGTACCTGCTATGATTACAGCAGTGCATAGTGACTGTGGTGGTACTTGCTATGATTACAGCAGTGCATAGTGACTGTGGTGGGACCAGCTATGCTTACAGTAGTACATACTGACTGTGGTGTCACTTGCTATGATTACAGCAGTGCATACTGACTGTGGTGGTACGTGCTATGATAACAGCAGTGCATACTGACTGTGGTGGGACCTGCTATAATGACAGCAGTGCATACTGACTGTGGTGGCACCTGCTATGATTACAGCAGTGCTTACTGACTGTGGTGGTACCTGCTATGATTACAGCAGTGCATACTGACTGTGGTGGCACCTGCTATGATTACAGCAGTGCTTACTGACTGTGGTGGTACCTGCTATGATTACAGCAGTGCATACTGACTGTGGTGGTACCTGCTATGATTACAGTAGTGCATACTGACTGTGGTGTCACCTGCTATGATTACAGCAGTGCATACTGACTGTGGTGGTACCTGCTATGATTACAGCAGTGTATACTGACTGTGGTTACCTGCTATGATCACAGCAGTGCATACTGACTGTGGTGGGACCAGCTATGCTTACAGTAGTGCATACTGACTGTGGTGTCACCTGCTTTGATTACAGCAGTGCATACTGACTGTGGTGGTACGTGCTATGATAACAACAGTGCATACTGACTGTGGTGGGACCTGCTAGAATGACAGCAGTGCATACTGACTGTGGTGTCACCTGCTATGATTACAGCAGTGCTTACTGACTTTGGTGGTACCTGCTATGATTACAGCAGTGCATACTGACTGTGGTGGTACCTGCTATGATTACAGTAGTGCATACTGAATGTGGTGGTACCTGCTATGATTGCAGCAGTGCAAACTGACTGTGGTGGTACTGGCTATGATTACAGCAGAGCATACTGACTGTTGTGGTACCTGCTATGACAACAGCAGTGCATACTGACTGTGGTGAGACCAGCTATGATTACAGTAGTGCATACTTACTGTGGTGGTACCTGCTATGATTACAGTAGTGCATATTGTGGTGGTACCTGCTATGATTACAGCAGTGCATACTGACTGTGGTGGTACCTGCTATGATTGCAGCAGTGCATAGTGACTGTGGTGGTACCTGCTATGATTACAGCACTGCATAGTGACTCTGGTGGTACCTGCTATGATTACAGCAGTGCATAGTGACTGTGGTGGTACTTGCTATGATTACAGCAGTGCATAGTAACTGTGGTGGTACCTGCTATTATTACACTAGTGCATACTGACTGTGGTGTCACCTGCTATGATTACAGCAGTGCATACTGACTGTGGTGGTACCTGCTATGATTACAGCAGTGTATACTGACTGTGGTTACCTGCTATGATCACAGTAGTGCATAGTGACTGTGGTGGGACCAGCTATGCTTACAGTAGTACATACTGACTGTGGTGTCACTTGCTATGATTACAGCAGTGCATACTGACTGTGGTGGTATGTGCTATGATAACAGCAGTGCATACTGACTGTGGTGGGACCTGCTATAATGACAGCAGTGCATACTGACTGTGGTGGCACCTGCTATGATTACAGCAGTGCTTACTGACTGTGGTGGTACCTGCTATGATTACAGCAGTGCATACTGACTGTGGTGGCACCTGCTATGATTACAGCAGTGCTTACTGACTGTGGTGGTACCTGCTATGATTACAGCAGTGCATACTGACTGTGGTGGTACCTGCTATGATTACAGTAGTGCATACTGACTGTGGTGTCACCTGCTATGATTACAGCAGTGCATACTGACTGTGGTGGTACCTGCTATGATTACAGCAGTGTATACTGACTGTGGTTACCTGCTATGATCACAGCAGTGCATACTGACTGTGGTGGGACCAGCTATGCTTACAGTAGTGCATACTGACTGTGGTGTCACCTGCTTTTATTACAGCAGTGCATACTGACTGTGGTGGTACGTGCTATGATAACAACAGTGCATACTGACTGTGGTGGGACCTGCTAGAATGACAGCAGTGCATACTGACTGTGGTGTCACCTGCTATGATTACAGCAGTGCTTATTGACTGTGGTGGTACCTGCTATGATTACAGCAGTGCATACTGACTGTGGTGGTACCTGCTATGAATACAGTAGTGCATACTGAATGTGGTGGTACCTGCTATGATTGCAGCAGTGCAAACTGACTGTGGTGGTACTGTCTATGATTACAGCAGAGCATACTGACTGTTGTGGTACCTGCTATGACAACAGCAGTGCATACTGACTGTGGTGGGATCAGCTATGATTACAGTAGTGCATACTTACTGTGGTGGTACCTGCTATGATTACAGTAGTGCATATTGTGGTGGTACCTGCTATGATTACAGCAGTGCATACTGACTGTGGTGTTACCTGCTATGATTGCAGCAGTGCATAGTGACTGTGGTTGTACCTGCTATGATTACAGCACTGCATAGTGACTGTGGTGGTACCTGCTATGATTACAGCAATGCATAGTGACTGTGGTGGTACTTGCTATGATTACAGCAATGCATACTGACTGTGGTGTCACCTGCTATGATTACAGCAGTGCATACTGACTGTGGTGGTACCTGCTATGATTACAGCAGTGTATACTGACTGTGGTTACCTGCTATGATCACAGCAGTGCATACTGACTGTGGTGGGACCAGCTATGCTTACAGTAGTACATACTGACTGTGGTGTCACTTGCTATGATTACAGCAGTGCATACTGACTGTTGTGGTACGTGCTATGATAACAGCAGTGCATACTGACTGTGGTGGCACCTGCTATGATTACAGCAGTCCTTACTGAATGTTGTGGTACCTGCTATGATTACAGCAGTGCATACTGATTGTTGTGGCACCTTCTATGATTGCAGCAGTGCATATTGTGGTCGTACCTGCTATGATAGAGCAGTGCATAGTGACTATGGTGGTACCTGCTATGATTACAGCAGTGCATAGTGACTGTGGTGGTACCTGCTATGATTACAGCTGTGCATAGTGACTGTGGTGGTACCTGCTATGATTACAGCAGTGCATACTGACTGTAGTGGTACCTGCTATGATTACAGCAGTGCATAGTGACTGTGGTGGAACCTGCTATGATTTCAGCAGTGCATACTGACTGTGGTACCTGCTATGATTACAGCAGTTTATACTGACTGTGGTGGTACCTGCTATGATTACAGCAGTGCATACTGACTGTGGTGGTATCTGCTATGATTACAACAGTGGAAACTACTGTGGTGGTACCTGCTTTGATTACAGCAGTGCATATTGTGGTATGTACCTGCTATGATTACAGCAGTGCATACTGACTGTCGTGGTACCTGCTAGGATAACGGCAGTGCATACTGACTGTGGTGGGACCTGCAATAATGAAAGCAGTGCATACTGACTGTGGTGGTACCTGCTATGATTACAGCAGTGCATACTGACTGTGGTGGTACTTGCTATGATTACAGCAGTGCATACTGAATGTAGTGGTACCTGCTATGATTGCAGCAGTGCATACTGACTGTGGTGGTACCTGCTATGTTTACAGCACTGCATAGTGACTGTGGTGGTACCTGCTATGATTACAGGAGTGCATAGTGACTGCGGTGGTACTTGCTATGATTACAGCAGTGCATAGTGACTGTGGTGGTACCTGCTATTATTACACTAATGCATACTGACTGTGGTGTCATCTGCTATGATTACAGCAGTGCATACTGACTGTGGTGGTACCTGCTATGATTGCAGCAGTGCATATTGTGGTGGTACCTGCTATGATTACAGCAGTGCATAGTGACTGTGGTGGTACCTGCTATGATTACAGCACTGCATAGTGACTGTGATGGTACCTGCTATGATTACAGCAGTGCATAGTGACTGGGGTGGTACTTGCTATGATTACAGCAGTACATAGTGACTGTGGTGGTACCTGCTATTATTACACTAGTGCATACTGACTGTGGTGTCACCTGCTATGATTACAGCAGTGCATACTGACTGTGGTGGTACCTGCTATGATTACAGCAGTGTTTACTGACTGTGGTTACCTGCTATGATCACAGCAGTGCATACTGATTGTGGTGGGACCAGCTATGCTTACAGTAGTGCATACTGACTGTGGTGTCACCTGCTATGATTACAGCAGTGCATAGTGACTGTGGTGGTACCTGCTATGATAACAGCAGTGCATACTGACTGTGGTGGTACCTGCTATGATTATAGCAGTGCATACTGAATGTGGTGGTACCTGCTATGATTACAGCACTGCATAGTGACTGTGGTGGTACCTGCTATTATTGCAAGAGTGCATAGTGACTGTGGTGGTACCTGCTATGATTACAGCAGTGCATACTGACTGTGGTGGTACCTGCTATGATTATAGCAGTGCATACTGAATGTGGTGGTACCTGCTATGATTGCAGCAGTGCATACTGACTGTGGTGGTACCTGCTATGATTACAGCAGTGCATACTGACTGTTGTGGTACCTGCTATGATAACTGCAGTGCATACTGACTGTGGTGGGACCAGCTATGATTACAGTAGTGCATACTGACTGTGGTGGTACCTGTTATGATCACAGTAGTGCATATTGTGGGGTACCTGCTATGATTACAGCAGTGCATACTGACTGTGGTGGTACCTGCTATGATTACAGCAGTTCATACTGACTGTGGTGGTACCTGCTATGATTGCAGCAGTGCATATTGTGGTGGTACCTTCTATGATTACAGCAGTGCATGCTGACTGTGGTGGTACCTGCTATGATTGCAGCAGTGCATATTATGGTGGTACCTGCTATGATTACAGCAGTGCATAGTGACTGTGGTGGTACCTGCTATGATTACAGCACTGCATAGTGACTGTGGTGGTACCTGCTATGATTACAGCAGTGCATAGTGACTGTGGTGGTACTTGCTATGATTACAGCAGTGCATAGTGACTGTGGTGGGACCAGCTATGCTTACAGTAGTACATACTGACTGTGGTGTCACTTGCTATGATTACAGCAGTGCATACTGACTGTGGTGGTACGTGCTATGATAACAGCAGTGCATACTGACTGTGGTGGGACCTGCTATAATGACAGCAGTGCATACTGACTGTGGTGGCACCTGCTATGATTACAGCAGTGCTTACTGACTGTGGTGGTACCTGCTATGATTACAGCAGTGCATACTGACTGTGGTGGCACCTGCTATGATTACAGCAGTGCTTACTGACTGTGGTGGTACCTGCTATGATTACAGCAGTGCATACTGACTGTGGTGGTACCTGCTATGATTACAGTAGTGCATAATGACTGTGGTGTCACCTGCTATGATTACAGCAGTGCATACTGACTGTGGTGGTACCTGCTATGATCACAGCAGTGTATACTGACTGTGGTTACCTGCTATGATCACAGCAGTGCATACTGACTGTGGTCGGACCAGCTATGCTTACAGTAGTGCATACTGACTGTGGTGTCACCTGCTTTGATTACAGCAGTGCATACTGACTGTGGTGGTACGTGCTATGATAACAACAGTGCATACTGACTGTGGTGGGACCTGCTAGAATGACAGCAGTGCATACTGACTGTGGTGTCACCTGCTATGATTACAGCAGTGCTTACTGACTGTGGTGGCACCTGCTATGATTACAGCAGTGCTTACTGACTGTGGTGGTACCTGCTATGATTACAGCAGTGCATACTGACTGTGGTGGCACCTGCTATGATTACAGCAGTGCTTACTGACTGTGGTGGTACCTGCTATGATTACAGCAGTGCATACTGACTGTGGTGGTACCTGCTATGATTACAGTAGTGCATAATGACTGTGGTGTCACCTGCTATGATTACAGCAGTGCATACTGACTGTGGTGGTACCTGCTATGATCACAGCAGTGTATACTGACTGTGGTTACCTGCTATGATCACAGCAGTGCATACTGACTGTGGTCGGACCAGCTATGCTTACAGTAGTGCATACTGACTGTGGTGTCACCTGCTTTGATTACAGCAGTGCATACTGACTGTGGTGGTACGTGCTATGATAACAACAGTGCATACTGACTGTGGTGGGACCTGCTAGAATGACAGCAGTGCATACTGACTGTGGTGTCACCTGCTATGATTACAGCAGTGCTTACTGACTGTGGTGGCACCTGCTATGATTACAGCAGTGCATACTGACTGTGGTGGTACCTGCTATGATTACAGTAGTGCATACTGAATGTGGTGGTACCTGCTATGATTGCAGCAGTGCAAACTGACTGTGGTGGTACTGGCTATGATTACAGCAGAGCATACTGACTGTTGTGGTACCTTCTATGACAACAGCAGTGCATACTGACTGTGGTGAGACCAGCTATGATTACAGTAGTGCATACTTACTGTGGTGGTACCTGCTATGATTACAGTAGTGCATATTGTGGTGGTACATGCTATGATTACAGCAGTGCATACTGACTGTGGTGGTACCTGCTATGATTGCAGCAGTGCATAGTGACTGTGGTGGCACCTGCTATGAATACAGCACTGCATAGTGACTGTGGTGGTACCTGCTATGATTACAGCAGTGCATAGTGACTGTGGTGGTACTTGCTATGATTACAGCAGTGCATAGTAACTGTGGTGGTACCTGCTATTATTACACTAGTGCATACTGACTGTGGTGTCACCTGCTATGATTACAGCAGTGCATACTGACTGTGGTGGTACCTGCTATGATTACAGCAGTGCATAGTGACTGTGGTGGTACTTGCTATGATTACAGCAGTGCATAGTGACTGTGGTGGGACCAGCTATGCTTACAGTAGTACATACTGACTGTGGTGTCACTTGCTATGATTACAGCAGTGCATACTGACTGTGGTGGTATGTGCTATGATAACAGCAGTGCATACTGACTGTGGTGGGACCTGCTATAATGACAGCAGTGCATACTGACTGTGGTGGCACCTGCTATGATTACAGCAGTGCTTACTGACTGTGGTGGTACCTGCTATGATTACAGCAGTGCATACTGACTGTGGTGGCACCTGCTATGATTACAGCAGTGCTTACTGACTGTGGTGGTACCTGCTATGATTACAGCAGTGCATACTGACTGTGGTGGTACCTGCTATGATTACAGTAGTGCATACTGACTGTGGTGTCACCTGCTATGATTACAGCAGTGCATACTGACTGTGGTGGTACCTGCTATGATTACAGCAGTGTATACTGACTGTGGTTACCTGCTATGATCACAGCAGTGCATACTGACTGTGGTGGGACCAGCTATGCTTACAGTAGTGCATACTGACTGTGGTGTCACCTGCTTTTATTACAGCAGTGCATACTGACTGTGGTGGTATGTGCTATGATAACAACAGTGCATACTGACTGTGGTGGGACCTGCTAGAATGACAGCAGTGCATACTGACTGTGGTGTCACCTGCTATGATTACAGCAGTGCTTACTGACTGTGGTGGTACCTGCTATGATTACAGCAGTGCATACTGACTGTGGTGGTACCTGCTATGATTACAGTAGTGCATACTGAATGTGGTGGTACCTGCTATGATTGCAGCAGTGCAAACTGACTGTGGTGGTACTGGCTATGATTACAGCAGAGCATACTGACTGTTGTGTTACCTGCTATGACAACAGCAGTGCATACTGACTGTGGTGGGACCAGCTATGATTACAGTAATGCATACTTACTGTGGTGGTACCTGCTATGATTACAGTAGTGCATATTGTGGTGGTACCTGCTATGATTACAGCAGTGCATACTGACTGTGGTGGTACCTGCTATGATTGCAGCAGTGCATAGTGACTGTGGTGGTACCTGCTATGATTACAGCACTGCATAGCGACTGTGGTGGTACCTGCTATGATTACAGCAATGCATAGTGACTGTGGTGGTACTTGCTATGATTACAGCAGTGCATAGTAACTGTGGTGGACCTGCTATTATTACACTAGTGCATACTGACTGTGGTGTCACCTGCTATGATTACAGCAGTGCATACTGACTGTGGTGGTACCTGCTATGATTACAGCAGTGTATACTGACTGTGGTTACCTGCTATGATCACAGCAGTGCATACTGACTGTGGTGGGACCAGCTATGCTTACAGTAGTACATACTGACTGTGGTGTCACTTGCTATGATTACAGCAGTGCATACTGACTGTTGTGGTACGTGCTATGATAACAGCAGTGCATACTGACTGTGGTGGGACCTGCTATAATGACAGCAGTGCATACTGACTGTGGTGGCACCTGCTATAATTACAGCAGTCCTTACTGAATGTTGTGGTACCTGCTATGATTACAGCAGTGCATACTGATTGTGGTGGCACCTTCTATGATTGCAGCAGTGCATATTGTGATCGTACCTGCTATGATAGAGCAGTGCATAGTGACTATGGTGGTACCTGCTATGATTACAGCAGTGCATAGTGACTGTGGTGGTACCTGCTATGATTACAGCTGTGCATAGTGACTGTGGTGGTACCTGCTATGATTACAGCAGTGCATACTGACTGTAGTGGTACCTGCTATGATTACAGCAGTGCATAGTGACTGTGGTGGAACCTGCTATGATTTCAGCAGTGCATACTGACTGTGGTACCTGCTATGATTACAGCAGTTTATACTGACTGTGGTGGTACCTGCTATGATTACAGCAGTGCATACTGACTGTGGTGGTACCTGCTATGATTACAACAGTGGAAACTACTGTGGTGGTACCTGCTTTGATTACAGCAGTGCATATTGTGGTATGTACCTGCTATGATTACAGCAGTGCATACTGACTGTGGTGGTACCTGCTATGATAACGGCAGTGCATACTGACTGTGGTGGGACCTACAATAATGAAAGCAGTGCATACTGACTGTGGTGGTAACTGCTATGATTACAGCAGTGTATACTGACTGTGGTGGTACTTGCTATGATTACAGCAGTGCATACTGAATGTAGTGGTACCTGCTATGATTGCAGCAGTGCATACTGACTGTGGTGGTACCTGCTATGTTTACAGCACTGCATAGTGACTGTGGTGGTACCTGCTATGATTACAGGAGTGCATAGTGACTGCGGAGGTACCTGCTATGATAACAGCAGTGCATACTGACTGTGGTGGTACCTGCTATGATTACAGCACTGCATAGTGACTGTGGTAGTACCTGCTATGATTGCAAGAGTGCATAGTGACTGTGGTGGTACCTGCTATGATTACAGCAGTGCATACTGACTGTGGTGGTACCTGCTATGATTATAGCAGTGCATACTGAATGTGGTGGTACCTGCTAATATTGCAGCAGTGCATACTGACTGTGGTGGTACCTGCTATGATTACAGCAGTGCATACTGACTGTTGTGTTACCTGCTATGATAACAGCAGTGCATACTGACTGTGGTGGGACCAGCTATGATTACAGTAGTGCATACTGACTGTGGTGGTACCTGCTATGATCACAGTAGTGCATATTGTGGGGTAACTGCTATGATTACAGCAGTGCATACTGACTGTGGTGGTACCTGCTATGATTACAGCAGTGCATACTGACTGTGGTGGTACCTGCTATGATTGCAGCAGTGCATATTGTGGTGGTACCTGCTATGATTAGAGCAGTGCATACTGACTGTGGTGGTACCTGCTATGATTGCAGCAGTGCATATTGTGGTGGTACCTGCTATGATTACAGCAGTGCATAGTGACTGTGGTGGTACCTGCTATGATTACAGCAGTGCATAGTGACTGTGGTGGTACTTGCTATGATTACAGCAGTGCATAGTGACTGTGGTGGTACCTGCTATTATTACACTAGTGCATACTGACTGTGGTGTCACTTGCTATGATTACAGCAGTGCATACTGACTGTGGTGGTACCTGCTATGATTACAGCAGTGTTTACTGACTGTGGTTACCTGCTATGATCACAGCAGTGCATACTGATTGTGGTGGGACCAGCTATGCTTACAGTAGTGCATACTGACTGTGGTGTCACCTGCTATGATTACAGCAGTGCATAGTGACTGCGGTGGTACCTGCTATGATAACAGCAGTGCATACTGACTGTGGTGGTACCTGCTATGATTATAGCAGTGCATACTGAATGTGGTGGTACCTGCTATGATTACAGCACTGCATAGTGACTGTGGTGGTACCTGCTATTATTGCAAGAGTGCATAGTGACTGTGGTGGTACCTGCTATGATTACAGCAGTGCATACTGACTGTGGTGGTACCTGCTATGATTATAGCAGTGCATACTGAATGTGGTGGTACCTGCTATGATTGCAGCAGTGCATACTGACTGTGGTGGTACCTGCTATGATTACAGCAGTGCATACTGACTGTTGTGGTACCTGCAATGATAACTGCAGGGCATACAGACTGTGGTGGGACCAGCTATGATTACAGTAGTGCATACTGACTGTGGTGGTACCTGCTATGATTACAACAGTGGAAACTACTGTGGTGGTACCTGCTTTGATTACAGCAGTGCATATTGTGGTATGTACCTGCTATGATTACAGCAGTGCATACTGACTGTGGTGGTACCTGCTATGATAACGGCAGTGCATACTGACTGTGGTGGGACCTACAATAATGAAAGCAGTGCATGCTGACTGTGGTGGTAACTGCTATGATTACAGCAGTGCATACTGACTGTGGTGGTACTTGCTATGATTACAGCAGTGCATACTGAATGTAGTGGTACCTGCTATGATTGCAGCAGTGCATACTGACTGTGGTGGTACCTGCTATGTTTACAGCACTGCATAGTGACTGTGGTGGTACCTGCTATGATTACAGGAGTGCATAGTGACTGCGGTGGTACCTGCTATGATAACAGCAGTGCATACTGACTGTGGTGGTACCTGCTATGATTACAGCACTGCATAGTGACTGTGGTGGTACCTGCTATGATTGCAAGAGTGCATAGTGACTGTGGTGGTACCTGCTATGATTACAGCAGTGCATACTGACTGTGGTGGTACCTGCTATGATTATAGCAGTGCATACTGAATGTGGTGGTACCTGCTAATATTGCAGCAGTGCATACTGACTGTGGTGGTACCTGCTATGATTACAGCAGTGCATACTGACTGTTGTGTTACCTGCTATGATAACAGCAGTGCATACTGACTGTGGTGGGACCAGCTATGATTACAGTAGTGCATACTGACTGTGGTGGTACCTGCTATGATCACAGTAGTGCATATTGTGGGGTACCTGCTATGATTACAGCAGTGCATACTGACTGTGGTGGTACCTGCTATGATTACAGCAGTGCATACTGACTGTGGTGGTACCTGCTATGATTGCAGCAGTGCATATTGTGGTGGTACCTGCTATGATTAGAGCAGTGCATACTGACTGTGGTGGTACCTGCTATGATTGCAGCAGTGCATATTGTGGTGGTACCTGCTATGATTACAGCAGTGCATAGTGACTGTGGTGGTACCTGCTATGATTACAGCAGTGCATAGTGACTGGGGTGGTACTTGCTATGATTACAGCAGTGCATAGTGACTGTGGTGGTACCTGCTATTATTACACTAGTGCATACTGACTGTGGTGTCACTTGCTATGATTACAGCAGTGCATACTGACTGTGGTGGTACCTGCTATGATTACAGCAGTGTTTACTGACTGTGGTTACCTGCTATGATCACAGCAGTGCATACTGATTGTGGTGGGACCAGCTATGCTTACAGTAGTGCATACTGACTGTGGTGTCACCTGCTATGATTACAGCAGTGCATAGTGACTGCGGTGGTACCTGCTATGATAACAGCAGTGCATACTGACTGTGGTGGTACCTGCTATGATTATAGCAGTGCATACTGAATGTGGTGGTACCTGCTATGATTACAGCACTGCATAGTGACTGTGGTGGTACCTGCTATTATTGCAAGAGTGCATAGTGACTGTGGTGGTACCTGCTATGATTACAGCAGTGCATACTGACTGTGGTGGTACCTGCTATGATTATAGCAGTGCATACTGAATGTGGTGGTACCTGCTATGATTGCAGCAGTGCATACTGACTGTGGTGGTACCTGCTATGATTACAGCAGTGCATACTGACTGTTGTGGTACCTGCAATGATAACTGCAGGGCATACAGACTGTGGTGGGACCAGCTATGATTACAGTAGTGCATACTGACTGTGGTGGTACCTGCTATGATTACAACAGTGGAAACTACTGTGGTGGTACCTGCTTTGATTACAGCAGTGCATATTGTGGTATGTACCTGCTATGATTACAGCAGTGCATACTGACTGTGGTGGTACCTGCTATGATAACGGCAGTGCATACTGACTGTGGTGGGACCTACAATAATGAAAGCAGTGCATGCTGACTGTGGTGGTAACTGCTATGATTACAGCAGTGCATACTGACTGTGGTGGTACTTGCTATGATTACAGCAGTGCATACTGAATGTAGTGGTACCTGCTATGATTGCAGCAGTGCATACTGACTGTGGTGGTACCTGCTATGTTTACAGCACTGCATAGTGACTGTGGTGGTACCTGCTATGATTACAGGAGTGCATAGTGACTGCGGTGGTACCTGCTATGATAACAGCAGTGCATACTGACTGTGGTGGTACCTGCTATGATTATAGCAGTGCATACTGAATGTGGTGGTACCTGCTATGATTACAGCACTGCATAGTGACTGTGGTGGTACCTGCTATGATTGCAAGAGTGCATAGTGACTGTGGTGGTACCTGCTATGATTACAGCAGTGCATACTGACTGTGGTGGTACCTGCTATGATTATAGCAGTGCATACTGAATGTGGTGGTACCTGCTAATATTGCAGCAGTGCATACTGACTGTGGTGGTACCTGCTATGATTACAGCAGTGCATACTGACTGTTGTGTTACCTGCTATGATAACAGCAGTGCATACTGACTGTGGTGGGACCAGCTATGATTACAGTAGTGCATACTGACTGTGGTGGTACCTGCTATGATCACAGTAGTGCATATTGTGGGGTACCTGCTATGATTACAGCAGTGCATACTGACTGTGGTGGTACCTGCTATGATTACAGCAGTGCATACTGACTGTGGTGGTACCTGCTATGATTGCAGCAGTGCATATTGTGGTGGTACCTGCTATGATTAGAGCAGTGCATACTGACTGTGGTGGTACCTGCTATTATTGCAGCAGTGCATATTGTGGTGGTACCTGCTATGATTACAGCAGTGCATAGTGACTGTGGTGGTACCTGCTATGATTACAGCAGTGCATAGTGACTGGGGTGGTACTTGCTATGATTACAGCAGTGCATAGTGACTGTGGTGGTACCTGCTATTATTACACTAGTGCATACTGACTGTGGTGTCACTTGCTATGATTACAGCAGTGCATACTGACTGTGGTGGTACCTGCTATGATTACAGCAGTGTTTACTGACTGTGGTTACCTGCTATGATCACAGCAGTGCATACTGATTGTGGTGGGACCAGCTATGTTTACAGTAGTGCATACTGACTGTGGTGTCACCTGCTATGATTACAGCAGTGCATAGTGACTGCGGTGGTACCTGCTATGATAACAGCAGTGCATACTGACTGTGGTGGTACCTGCTATGATTATAGCAGTGCATACTGAATGTGGTGGTACCTGCTATGATTACAGCACTGCATAGTGACTGTGGTGGTACCTGCTATTATTGCAAGAGTGCATAGTGACTGTGGTGGTACCTGCTATGATTACAGCAGTGCATACTGACTGTGGTGGTACCTGCTATGATTATAGCAGTGCATACTGAATGTGGTGGTACCTGCTATGATTGCAGCAGTGCATACTGAATGTGGTGGTACCTGCTATGATTACAGCAGTGCATACTGACTGTTGTGGTACCTGCAATGATAACTGCAGGGCATACAGACTGTGGTGGGACCAGCTATGATTACAGTATTGCATACTGACTGTGGTGGTACCTGCTATGATCACAGTAGTGCATATTGTGGGGTACCTGCTATGATTACAGCAGTGCATACTGACTGTGGTGGTACCTGCTATGATTACAGCAGTGCATACTGACTGTGGTGGTACCTGCTATGATTGCAGCAGTGCATATTGTGGTGGTACCTGCTATGATTACAGCAGTGCATACTGACTGTGGTGGTACCTGCTATGATTGCAGCAGTGCATATTATGGTGGTACCTGCTATGATTACAGCAGTGCATAGTGACTGTGGTGGTACCTGCTATGATTACAGCAGTGCATACTGACTGTGGTGGTACGTGCTATGATAACAACAGTGCATACTGACTGTGGTGGGACCTGCTAGAATGACAGCAGTGCATACTGACTGTGGTGTCACCTGCTATGATTACAGCAGTGCTTACTGACTGTGGTGGCACCTGCTATGATTACAGCAGTGCATACTGACTGTGGTGGTACCTGCTATGATTACAGTAGTGCATACTGAATGTGGTGGTACCTGCTATGATTGCAGCAGTGCAAACTGACTGTGGTGGTACTGGCTATGATTACAGCAGAGCATACTGACTGTTGTGGTACCTTCTATGACAACAGCAGTGCATACTGACTGTGGTGAGACCAGCTATGATTACAGTAGTGCATACTTACTGTGGTGGTACCTGCTATGATTACAGTAGTGCATATTGTGGTGGTACATGCTATGATTACAGCAGTGCATAGTAACTGTGGTGGTACCTGCTATTATTACACTAGTGCATACTGACTGTGGTGTCACCTGCTATGATTACAGCAGTGCATACTGACTGTGGTGGTACCTGCTATGATTACAGCAGTGCATAGTGACTGTGGTGGTACTTGCTATGATTACAGCAGTGCATAGTGACTGTGGTGGGACCAGCTATGCTTACAGTAGTACATACTGACTGTGGTGTCACTTGCTATGATTACAGCAGTGCATACTGACTGTGGTGGTACGTGCTATGATAACAGCAGTGCATACTGACTGTGGTGGGACCTGCTATAATGACAGCAGTGCATACTGACTGTGGTGGCACCTGCTATGATTACAGCAGTGCTTACTGACTGTGGTGGTACCTGCTATGATTACAGCAGTGCATACTGACTGTGGTGGCACCTGCTATGATTACAGCAGTGCTTACTGACTGTGGTGGTACCTGCTATGATTACAGCAGTGCATACTGACTGTGGTGGTACCTGCTATGATTACAGTAGTGCATACTGACTGTGGTGTCACCTGCTATGATTACAGCAGTGCATACTGACTGTGGTGGTACCTGCTATGATTACAGCAGTGTATACTGACTGTGGTTACCTGCTATGATCACAGCAGTGCATACTGACTGTGGTGGGACCAGCTATGCTTACAGTAGTGCATACTGACTGTGGTGTCACCTGCTTTTATTACAGCAGTGCATACTGACTGTGGTGGTATGTGCTATGATAACAACAGTGCATACTGACTGTGGTGGGACCTGCTAGAATGACAGCAGTGCATACTGACTGTGGTGTCACCTGCTATGATTACAGCAGTGCATACTGACTGTGGTGGTACCTGCTATGATTACAGCAGTGCATACTGACTGTGGTGGTACCTGCTATGATTACAGTAGTGCATACTGAATGTGGTGGTACCTGCTATGATTGCAGCAGTGCAAACTGACTGTGGTGGTACTGGCTATGATTACAGCAGAGCATACTGACTGTTGTGTTACCTGCTATGACAACAGCAGTGCATACTGACTGTGGTGGGACCAGCTATGATTACAGTAATGCATACTTACTGTGGTGGTACCTGCTATGATTACAGTAGTGCATATTGTGGTGGTACCTGCTATGATTACAGCAGTGCATACTGACTGTGGTGGTACCTGCTATGATTGCAGCAGTGCATAGTGACTGTGGTGGTACCTGCTATGATTACAGCACTGCATAGCGACTGTGGTGGTACCTGCTATGATTACAGCAATGCATAGTGACTGTGGTGGTACTTGCTATGATTACAGCAGTGCATAGTAACTGTGGTGGACCTGCTATTATTACACTAGTGCATACTGACTGTGGTGTCACCTGCTATGATTACAGCAGTGCATACTGACTGTGGTGGTACCTGCTATGATTACAGCAGTGTATACTGACTGTGGTTACCTGCTATGATCACAGCAGTGCATACTGACTGTGGTGGGACCAGCTATGCTTACAGTAGTACATACTGACTGTGGTGTCACTTGCTATGATTACAGCAGTGCATACTGACTGTTGTGGTACGTGCTATGATAACAGCAGTGCATACTGACTGTGGTGGGACCTGCTATAATGACAGCAGTGCATACTGACTGTGGTGGCACCTGCTATGATTACAGCAGTCCTTACTGAATGTTGTGGTACCTGCTATGATTACAGCAGTGCATACTGATTGTGGTGGCACCTTCTATGATTGCAGCAGTGCATATTGTGATCGTACCTGCTATGATAGAGCAGTGCATAGTGACTATGGTGGTACCTGCTATGATTACAGCAGTGCATAGTGACTGTGGTGGTACCTGCTATGATTACAGCTGTGCATAGTGACTGTGGTGGTACCTGCTATGATTACAGCAGTGCATACTGACTGTAGTGGTACCTGCTATGATTACAGCAGTGCATAGTGACTGTGGTGGAACCTGCTATGATTTCAGCAGTGCATACTGACTGTGGTACCTGCTATGATTACAGCAGTTTATACTGACTGTGGTGGTACCTGCTATGATTACAGCAGTGCATACTGACTGTGGTGGTACCTGCTATGATTACAACAGTGGAAACTACTGTGGTGGTACCTGCTTTGATTACAGCAGTGCATATTGTGGTATGTACCTGCTATGATTACAGCAGTGCATACTGACTGTGGTGGTACCTGCTATGATAACGGCAGTGCATACTGACTGTGGTGGGACCTACAATAATGAAAGCAGTGCATACTGACTGTGGTGGTAACTGCTATGATTACAGCAGTGCATACTGACTGTGGTGGTACTTGCTATGATTACAGCAGTGCATACTGAATGTAGTGGTACCTGCTATGATTGCAGCAGTGCATACTGACTGTGGTGGTACCTGCTATGTTTACAGCACTGCATAGTGACTGTGGTGGTACCTGCTATGATTACAGGAGTGCATAGTGACTGCGGTGGTACCTGCTATGATAACAGCAGTGCATACTGACTGTGGTGGTACCTGCTATGATTACAGCACTGCATAGTGACTGTGGTAGTACCTGCTATGATTGCAAGAGTGCATAGTGACTGTGGTGGTACCTGCTATGATTACAGCAGTGCATACTGACTGTGGTGGTACCTGCTATGATTATAGCAGTGCATACTGAATGTGGTGGTACCTGCTAATATTGCAGCAGTGCATACTGACTGTGGTGGTACCTGCTATGATTACAGCAGTGCATACTGACTGTTGTGTTACCTGCTATGATAACAGCAGTGCATACTGACTGTGGTGGGACCAGCTATGATTACAGTAGTGCATACTGACTGTGGTGGTACCTGCTATGATCACAGTAGTGCATATTGTGGGGTAACTGCTATGATTACAGCAGTGCATACTGACTGTGGTGGTACCTGCTATGATTACAGCAGTGCATACTGACTGTGGTGGTACCTGCTATGATTGCAGCAGTGCATATTGTGGTGGTACCTGCTATGATTAGAGCAGTGCATACTGACTGTGGTGGTACCTGCTATGATTGCAGCAGTGCATATTGTGGTGGTACCTGCTATGATTACAGCAGTGCATAGTGACTGTGGTGGTACCTGCTATGATTACAGCAGTGCATAGTGACTGGGGTGGTACTTGCTATGATTACAGCAGTGCATAGTGACTGTGGTGGTACCTGCTATTATTACACTAGTGCATACTGACTGTGGTGTCACTTGCTATGATTACAGCAGTGCATACTGACTGTGGTGGTACCTGCTATGATTACAGCAGTGTTTACTGACTGTGGTTACCTGCTATGATCACAGCAGTGCATACTGATTGTGGTGGGACCAGCTATGCTTACAGTAGTGCATACTGACTGTGGTGTCACCTGCTATGATTACAGCAGTGCATAGTGACTGCGGTGGTACCTGCTATGATAACAGCAGTGCATACTGACTGTGGTGGTACCTGCTATGATTATAGCAGTGCATACTGAATGTGGTGGTACCTGCTATGATTACAGCACTGCATAGTGACTGTGGTGGTACCTGCTATTATTGCAAGAGTGCATAGTGACTGTGGTGGTACCTGCTATGATTACAGCAGTGCATACTGACTGTGGTGGTACCTGCTATGATTATAGCAGTGCATACTGAATGTGGTGGTACCTGCTATGATTGCAGCAGTGCATACTGACTGTGGTGGTACCTGCTATGATTACAGCAGTGCATACTGACTGTTGTGATACCTGCAATGATAACTGCAGGGCATACAGACTGTGGTGGGACCAGCTATGATTACAGTAGTGCATACTGACTGTGGTGGTACCTGCTATGATTACAACAGTGGAAACTACTGTGGTGGTACCTGCTTTGATTACAGCAGTGCATATTGTGGTATGTACCTGCTATGATTACAGCAGTGCATACTGACTGTGGTGGTACCTGCTATGATAACGGCAGTGCATACTGACTGTGGTGGGACCTACAATAATGAAAGCAGTGCATGCTGACTGTGGTGGTAACTGCTATGATTACAGCAGTGCATACTGACTGTGGTGGTACTTGCTATGATTACAGCAGTGCATACTGAATGTAGTGGTACCTGCTATGATTGCAGCAGTGCATACTGACTGTGGTGGTACCTGCTATGTTTACAGCACTGCATAGTGACTGTGGTGGTACCTGCTATGATTACAGGAGTGCATAGTGACTGCGGTGGTACCTGCTATGATAACAGCAGTGCATACTGACTGTGGTGGTACCTGCTATGATTATAGCAGTGCATACTGAATGTGGTGGTACCTGCTATGATTACAGCACTGCATAGTGACTGTGGTGGTACCTGCTATGATTGCAAGAGTGCATAGTGACTGTGGTGGTACCTGCTATGATTACAGCAGTGCATACTGACTGTGGTGGTACCTGCTATGATTATAGCAGTGCATACTGAATGTGGTGGTACCTGCTAATATTGCAGCAGTGCATACTGACTGTGGTGGTACCTGCTATGATTACAGCAGTGCATACTGACTGTTGTGTTACCTGCTATGATAACAGCAGTGCATACTGACTGTGGTGGGACCAGCTATGATTACAGTAGTGCATACTGACTGTGGTGGTACCTGCTATGATCACAGTAGTGCATATTGTGGGGTACCTGCTATGATTACAGCAGTGCATACTGACTGTGGTGGTACCTGCTATGATTACAGCAGTGCATACTGACTGTGGTGGTACCTGCTATGATTGCAGCAGTGCATATTGTGGTGGTACCTGCTATGATTAGAGCAGTGCATACTGACTGTGGTGGTACCTGCTATTATTGCAGCAGTGCATATTGTGGTGGTACCTGCTATGATTACAGCAGTGCATAGTGACTGTGGTGGTACCTGCTATGATTACAGCAGTGCATAGTGACTGGGGTGGTACTTGCTATGATTACAGCAGTGCATAGTGACTGTGGTGGTACCTGCTATTATTACACTAGTGCATACTGACTGTGGTGTCACTTGCTATGATTACAGCAGTGCATACTGACTGTGGTGGTACCTGCTATGATTACAGCAGTGTTTACTGACTGTGGTTACCTGCTATGATCACAGCAGTGCATAATGATTGTGGTGGGACCAGCTATGCTTACAGTAGTGCATACTGACTGTGGTGTCACCTGCTATGATTACAGCAGTGCATAGTGACTGCGGTGGTACCTGCTATGATAACAGCAGTGCATACTGACTGTGGTGGTACCTGCTATGATTATAGCAGTGCATACTGAATGTGGTGGTACCTGCTATGATTACAGCACTGCATAGTGACTGTGGTGGTACCTGCTATTATTGCAAGAGTGCATAGTGACTGTGGTGGTACCTGCTATAATTACAGCAGTGCATACTGACTGTGGTGGTACCTGCTATGATTATAGCAGTGCATACTGAATGTGGTGGTACCTGCTATGATTGCAGCAGTGCATACTGAATGTGGTGGTACCTGCTATGATTACAGCAGTGCATACTGACTGTTGTGGTACCTGCAATGATAACTGCAGGGCATACAGACTGTGGTGGGACCAGCTATGATTACAGTAGTGCATACTGACTGTGGTGGTACCTGCTATGATCACAGTAGTGCATATTGTGGGGTACCTGCTATGATTACAGCAGTGCATACTGACTGTGGTGGTACCTGCTATGATTACAGCAGTGCACACTGACTGTGGTGGTACCTGCTATGATTGCAGCAGTGCATATTGTGGTGGTACCTGCTATGATTACAGCAGTGCATACTGACTGTGGTGGTACCTGCTATGATTGCAGCAGTGCATATTATGGTGGTACCTGCTATGATTACAGCAGTGCATAGTGACTGTGGTGGTACCTGCTATGATTACAGCTGTGCATAGTGACTGTGGTGGTACCTGCTATGATTACAGCAGTGCATACTGACTGTAGTGGTACCTGCTATGATTACAGCAGTGCATAGTGACTGTGGTGGAACCTGCTATGATTTCAGCAGTGCATACTGACTGTGGTACCTGCTATGATTACAGCAGTTTATACTGACTGTGGTGGTACCTGCTATGATTACAGCAGTGCATACTGACTGTGGTGGTACCTGCTATGATTACAACAGTGGAAACTACTGTGGTGGTACCTGCTTTGATTACAGCAGTGCATATTGTGGTATGTACCTGCTATGATTACAGCAGTGCATACTGACTGTGGTGGTACCTGCTATGATAACGGCAGTGCATACTGACTGTGGTGGGACCTACAATAATGAAAGCAGTGCATACTGACTGTGGTGGTAACTGCTATGATTACAGCAGTGCATACTGACTGTGGTGGTACTTGCTATGATTACAGCAGTGCATACTG
This sequence comes from Petromyzon marinus, assembly GCF_048934315.1. Taxonomy (NCBI): domain Eukaryota; kingdom Metazoa; phylum Chordata; class Hyperoartia; order Petromyzontiformes; family Petromyzontidae; genus Petromyzon; species Petromyzon marinus. The sequence continues at coordinate 121,067 of NW_027423098.1, forward strand.
AATGTAGTGGTACCTGCTATGATTGCAGCAGTGCATACTGACTGTGGTGGTACCTGCTATGTTTACAGCACTGCATAGTGACTGTGGTGGTACCTGCTATGATTACAGGAGTGCATAGTGACTGCGGTGGTACCTGCTATGATAACAGCAGTGCATACTGACTGTGGTGGTACCTGCTATGATTACAGCACTGCATAGTGACTGTGGTAGTACCTGCTATGATTGCAAGAGTGCATAGTGACTGTGGTGGTACCTGCTATGATTACAGCAGTGCATACTGACTGTGGTGGTACCTGCTATGATTATAGCAGTGCATACTGAATGTGGTGGTACCTGCTAATATTGCAGCAGTGCATACTGACTGTGGTGGTACCTGCTATGATTACAGCAGTGCATACTGACTGTTGTGTTACCTGCTATGATAACAGCAGTGCATACTGACTGTGGTGGGACCAGCTATGATTACAGTAGTGCATACTGACTGTGGTGGTACCTGCTATGATCACAGTAGTGCATATTGTGGGGTAACTGCTATGATTACAGCAGTGCATACTGACTGTGGTGGTACCTGCTATGATTACAGCAGTGCATACTGACTGTGGTGGTACCTGCTATGATTGCAGCAGTGCATATTGTGGTGGTACCTGCTATGATTAGAGCAGTGCATACTGACTGTGGTGGTACCTGCTATGATTGCAGCAGTGCATATTGTGGTGGTACCTGCTATGATTACAGCAGTGCATAGTGACTGTGGTGGTACCTGCTATGATTACAGCAGTGCATAGTGACTGGGGTGGTACTTGCTATGATTACAGCAGTGCATAGTGACTGTGGTGGTACCTGCTATTATTACACTAGTGCATACTGACTGTGGTGTCACTTGCTATGATTACAGCAGTGCATACTGACTGTGGTGGTACCTGCTATGATTACAGCAGTGTTTACTGACTGTGGTTACCTGCTATGATCACAGCAGTGCATACTGATTGTGGTGGGACCAGCTATGCTTACAGTAGTGCATACTGACTGTGGTGTCACCTGCTATGATTACAGCAGTGCATAGTGACTGCGGTGGTACCTGCTATGATAACAGCAGTGCATACTGACTGTGGTGGTACCTGCTATGATTATAGCAGTGCATACTGAATGTGGTGGTACCTGCTATGATTACAGCACTGCATAGTGACTGTGGTGGTACCTGCTATTATTGCAAGAGTGCATAGTGACTGTGGTGGTACCTGCTATGATTACAGCAGTGCATACTGACTGTGGTGGTACCTGCTATGATTATAGCAGTGCATACTGAATGTGGTGGTACCTGCTATGATTGCAGCAGTGCATACTGACTGTGGTGGTACCTGCTATGATTACAGCAGTGCATACTGACTGTTGTGATACCTGCAATGATAACTGCAGGGCATACAGACTGTGGTGGGACCAGCTATGATTACAGTAGTGCATACTGACTGTGGTGGTACCTGCTATGATTACAACAGTGGAAACTACTGTGGTGGTACCTGCTTTGATTACAGCAGTGCATATTGTGGTATGTACCTGCTATGATTACAGCAGTGCATACTGACTGTGGTGGTACCTGCTATGATAACGGCAGTGCATACTGACTGTGGTGGGACCTACAATAATGAAAGCAGTGCATGCTGACTGTGGTGGTAACTGCTATGATTACAGCAGTGCATACTGACTGTGGTGGTACTTGCTATGATTACAGCAGTGCATACTGAATGTAGTGGTACCTGCTATGATTGCAGCAGTGCATACTGACTGTGGTGGTACCTGCTATGTTTACAGCACTGCATAGTGACTGTGGTGGTACCTGCTATGATTACAGGAGTGCATAGTGACTGCGGTGGTACCTGCTATGATAACAGCAGTGCATACTGACTGTGGTGGTACCTGCTATGATTATAGCAGTGCATACTGAATGTGGTGGTACCTGCTATGATTACAGCACTGCATAGTGACTGTGGTGGTACCTGCTATGATTGCAAGAGTGCATAGTGACTGTGGTGGTACCTGCTATGATTACAGCAGTGCATACTGACTGTGGTGGTACCTGCTATGATTATAGCAGTGCATACTGAATGTGGTGGTACCTGCTAATATTGCAGCAGTGCATACTGACTGTGGTGGTACCTGCTATGATTACAGCAGTGCATACTGACTGTTGTGTTACCTGCTATGATAACAGCAGTGCATACTGACTGTGGTGGGACCAGCTATGATTACAGTAGTGCATACTGACTGTGGTGGTACCTGCTATGATCACAGTAGTGCATATTGTGGGGTACCTGCTATGATTACAGCAGTGCATACTGACTGTGGTGGTACCTGCTATGATTACAGCAGTGCATACTGACTGTGGTGGTACCTGCTATGATTGCAGCAGTGCATATTGTGGTGGTACCTGCTATGATTAGAGCAGTGCATACTGACTGTGGTGGTACCTGCTATTATTGCAGCAGTGCATATTGTGGTGGTACCTGCTATGATTACAGCAGTGCATAGTGACTGTGGTGGTACCTGCTATGATTACAGCAGTGCATAGTGACTGGGGTGGTACTTGCTATGATTACAGCAGTGCATAGTGACTGTGGTGGTACCTGCTATTATTACACTAGTGCATACTGACTGTGGTGTCACTTGCTATGATTACAGCAGTGCATACTGACTGTGGTGGTACCTGCTATGATTACAGCAGTGTTTACTGACTGTGGTTACCTGCTATGATCACAGCAGTGCATACTGATTGTGGTGGGACCAGCTATGCTTACAGTAGTGCATACTGACTGTGGTGTCACCTGCTATGATTACAGCAGTGCATAGTGACTGCGGTGGTACCTGCTATGATAACAGCAGTGCATACTGACTGTGGTGGTACCTGCTATGATTATAGCAGTGCATACTGAATGTGGTGGTACCTGCTATGATTACAGCACTGCATAGTGACTGTGGTGGTACCTGCTATTATTGCAAGAGTGCATAGTGACTGTGGTGGTACCTGCTATAATTACAGCAGTGCATACTGACTGTGGTGGTACCTGCTATGATTATAGCAGTGCATACTGAATGTGGTGGTACCTGCTATGATTGCAGCAGTGCATACTGAATGTGGTGGTACCTGCTATGATTACAGCAGTGCATACTGACTGTTGTGGTACCTGCAATGATAACTGCAGGGCATACAGACTGTGGTGGGACCAGCTATGATTACAGTAGTGCATACTGACTGTGGTGGTACCTGCTATGATCACAGTAGTGCATATTGTGGGGTACCTGCTATGATTACAGCAGTGCATACTGACTGTGGTGGTACCTGCTATGATTACAGCAGTGCACACTGACTGTGGTGGTACCTGCTATGATTGCAGCAGTGCATATTGTGGTGGTACCTGCTATGATTACAGCAGTGCATACTGACTGTGGTGGTACCTGCTATGATTGCAGCAGTGCATATTATGGTGGTACCTGCTATGATTACAGCAGTGCATAGTGACTGTGGTGGTACCTGCTATGATTACAGCACTGCATAGTGACTGTGGTGGTACCTGCTATGATTACAGCAGTGCATAGTGACTGTGGTGGTACTTGCTATGATTACAGCAGTGCATAGTGACTGTGGTGGTACCTGCTATTATTACACTAGTGCATACTGACTGTGGTGTCACCTGCTATGATTACAGCGGTGCATACTGACTGTGGTGGTACCTGCTATGATTACAGCAGTGTTTACTGACTGTGGTTACCTGCTATGATCACAGTAGTGCATACTGATTGTGGTGGGACCAGCTATGCTTACAGTAGTGCATACTGACTGTGGTATCACCTGCTATGATTACAGCAGTGCATACTGACTGTGGTGGGACCTGCTCTGATTACAGCAGTGTATACTGACTGTGGTGGTAACTGCTATGATCACAGCAGTGCATACTGACTGTGGTGGGACCAGCTATGCTTACAGTAGTACATACTGACTGTGGTGTTACCTGCTATGATTACAGCAGTGGATACTGACTGTGGTGGTACCTGCTATGATTACAGCAGTGCTTACTGACTCTGGTGGTATGTGCTATAATGAAAGCAGTGCATACTGACTGTGGTGGTACCTGCTATGATTACAGCAGTGCATACTGACTGTGGTGGTACCTGCTATGACTACAGCAGTGCATACTGAATGTGGTGGTACCTGCTATGATTTCAGCAGTGCATACTGACTGTGGTGGTACCGGCTATGATTACAGCAGAGCATACTGACTGTTGTGGTACCTGCTATGACAACAGCAGTGCATACTGACTGTGGTGGGACCAGTTATGATTACAGTATTGCATACTGACTGTGGTGGTACCTGCTATGATTACAGTAGTGCATATTGTGGTGGTACCTACTATGATTACAGCAGTGCATACTGACTGTGGTGGTACCTGCTATGATTACAGCAGTGCATACTGACTGTGGTGGTACCTGCTATGATTGCAGCAGTGCATACTGACTGTGGTGGTACCGGCTATGATTACAGCAGAGCATACTGACTGTTGTGGTACCTGCTATGACAACAGCAGTGCATACTGACTGTGGTGGGACCAGTTATGATTACAGTAGTGCATACTGACTGTGGTGGTACCTGCTATGATTACAGTAGTGCATATTGTGGTGGTACCTACTATGATTACAGCAGTGCATACTGACTGTGGTGGTACCTGCTATGATTACAGCAGTGCATACTGACTGTGGTGGTACCTGCTATGATTGCAGCAGTGCATATTGTGGTGGTACCTGCTATGATTACAGCAGTGCATACTGACTGTGGTGGTACCTGCTATGATTGCAGCAGTGCATATTGTAGTGGTACCTGCTATGATTACAGCAGTGCATAGTGACTGTGGTGGTACTTGCTATGATTACTGCAGTGCATAGTGACTGTGGTGGTACCTGCTATTATTACACTAGTGCATACTGACTGTGGTGGTACCTGCTATGATTACAGCAGTGTTTACTGACTGTGGTTACCTGCTATGATCACAGCAGTGCATACTGATTGTGGTGGGACCAGCTATGCTTACAGTAGTGCATACTGACTGTGATGTCACCTGCTATGATTACAGCAGTGCATACTGACTGTGGTGGTACCTGCTCTGATTACAGCAGTGTATACTGACTGTGGTGGTACCTGCTATGATCACAGCAGTGCATACTGACTGTGGTGGGACCAGCTATGCTTACAGTAGTACATACTGACTGTGGTGTCACCTGCTATGATTACAGCAGTGGATACTGACTGTGGTGGTACCTGCTATGATTACAGCAGTGCTTACTGACTCTGGTGGTATGTGCTATAATGAAAGCAGTGCATACTGACTGTGGTGGTACCTGCTCTGATTACAGCAGTGTATACTGACTGTGGTGGTACCTGCTATGATCACAGCAGTGCATACTGACTGTGGTGGGACCAGCTATGCTTACAGTAGTACATACTGACTGTGGTGTCACTGCTATGATTACAGCAGTGGATACTGACTGTGGTGGTACCTGCAATGATTACAGCAGTGATTACTGACTCTGGTGGTATGTGCTATAATGAAAGCAGTGCATACTGACTGTGGTGGTACCTGCTATGATTACAGCAGTGCATACTGACTTTGGTGGTACCTGCTATGATTACAGCAGTGCATACTGAATGTGGTGGTACCTGCTATGATTGCAGCAGTGCATACTGACTGTGGTGGTACCGGCTATGATTACAGCAGAGCATACTGACTGTTGTGGTACCTGCTATGACAACAGCAGTGCATACTGACTGTGGTGGGACCAGCTATGATTACAGTAGTGCATACTGACTGTGGTGGTACCTGCTATGATTACAGTAGTGCATATTGTGGTGGTAACTGCTATTATTAGAGCAGTGCATACTGACTGCGGTGGTCCATGCTATGATTGCAGCAGTGCATATTGTGGTGGTACCTGCTATGATTACAGCAGTGCATAGTGACTGTGGTGGTACCTGCTATGATTACAGCACTGCATAATGACTGTGGTGGTACCTGCTATGATTACAGCAGTGCATAGTGACTGTGGTGGTACTTGCTATGATTACAGCAGTGCATAGTGACTGTGGTGGTACCTGCAATTATTACACTAGTGCATACTGACTGTGGTGTCACCTGCTATGATTACAGCGTTGCATACTGACTGTGGTGGTACCTGCTATGATTACAGCAGTGTATACTGACTGTGGTTACCTGCTATGATCACAGCAGTGCACACTGACTGTGGTGGGACCAGCTATGCTTACAGTAGTACATACTGACTGTGGTGTCACCTGCTATGATTACAGCAGTGCATACTGACTGTGGTGGGACCTGCTATAATGACAGCAGTGCATACTGACTGTGGTGGCAACTGCTATGATTACAGCAGTGCTTACTGACTGTGGTGGTACCTGCTATGATTACAGCAGTGCATACTGACTGTGGTGGTACCTGCTATGATTACAGTAGTGCATACTGAATGTGGTGGTACCTGCTATGATTGCAGCAGTGCAAACTGACTGTGGTGGTACCGGCTATGATTACAGCAGAGTATACTGACTGTTGTGGTACCTGCTATGACAACAGCAGTGCATACTGACTGTGGTGGGACCAGCTATGGTTGCAGTAGTGCATATTGACTGTGGTGGTACCTGCTATGATTACAGTAGTGCATATTGTGGTGGTACCTGCTATGATTACAGCAGTGCATACTGACTGTGGTGGTACCTGCTATGATTGCAGCAGTGCATATTGTGGTGGTACCTGCTATGATTACAGCAGTGCATAGTGACTCTGGTGGTACCTGCTATGATTACAGCACTGCATAGTGACTGTGGTGGTACGTGCTATTATAACACTAGTGCATTCTGACTGTGGTGTCACCTGCTATGATTAAAGCAGTGCATACTGACTGTGGTGGTACCTGCTATGATTACAGCAGTGTATACTGACTGTGGTTACCTGCTATGATTACAGCAGTGCATACTGAATGTGGTGGTACCTGCTATGATTGCAGCAGTGCATACTGACTGTGGTGGTACCGGCTATGATTACAGCAGAGCAAACTGACTGTTTTGGTACCTGTTATGACAACAGCAGTGCATACTGACTGTGGTGGGACCAGCTATGATTACAGTAGTGCATACTGACTGTGGTGGTACCTGCTATGATTACAGTAGTGCATATTGTCGTGGTAACTGCTATGATTAGAGCAGTGCATACTGACTTCGGTGGTCATGCTATGATTGCAGCAGTGCATATTGTGGTGGTACCTGCTATGATTACAGCAGTGCATAGTGACTGTGGTGTTACCTGCTATGATTACAGCACTGCATAATGACTGTGGTGGTACCTGCTATGATTACAGCAGTGCATAGTGACTGTGGTGGTACTTGCTATGATTACAGCAGTGCATAGTGACTGTGGTGGTACCTGCAATTATTACACTAGTGCATACTGACTGTGGTGTCACCTGCTATGATTACAGCGTTGCATACTGACTGTGGTGGTACCTGCTATGATTACAGCAGTGTATACTGACTGTGGTTACCTGCTATGATCACAGCAGTGCACACTGACTGTGGTGGGACCAGCTATGCTTACAGTAGTACATACTGACTGTGGTGTCACCTGCTATGATTACAGCAGTGCATACTGACTGTAGTGGGACCTGCTATAATGACAGCAGTGCATACTGACTGTGGTGGCAACTGCTATGATTACAGCAGTGCTTACTGACTGTGGTGGTACCTGCTATGATTACAGCAGTGCATACTGACTGTGGTGGTACCTGCTATGATTACAGTAGTGCATACTGAATGTGGTGGTACCTGCTATGATTGCAGCAGTGCATACTGACTGTGGTGGGACCAGCTATGGTTGCAGTAGTGCATATTGACTGTGGTGGTACCTGCTATGATTACAGTAGTGCATATTGTGGTGGTACCTGCTATGATTACAGCAGTGCATACTGACTGTGGTGGTACCTGCTATGATTGCAGCAGTGCATATTGTGGTGGTACCTGCTATGATTACAGCAGTGCATAGTGACTCTGGTGGTACCTGCTATGATTACAGCACTGCATAGTGACTGTGGTGGTACGTGCTATTATAACACTAGTGCATTCTGACTGTGGTGTCACCTGCTATGATTAAAGCAGTGCATACTGACTGTGGTGGTACCTGCTATGATTACAGCAGTGTATACTGACTGTGGTTACCTGCTATGATTACAGCAGTGCATACTGAATGTGGTGGTACCTGCTATGATTGCAGCAGTGCATACTGACTGTGGTGGTACCGGCTATGATTACAGCAGAGCAAACTGACTGTTTTGGTACCTGTTATGACAACAGCAGTGCATACTGACTGTGGTGGGACCAGCTATGATTACAGTAGTGCATACTGACTGTGGTGGTACCTGCTATGATTACAGTAGTGCATATTGTCGTGGTAACTGCTATGATTAGAGCAGTGCATACTGACTTCGGTGGTCATGCTATGATTGCAGCAGTGCATATTGTGGTGGTACCTGCTATGATTACAGCAGTGCATAGTGACTGTGGTGGTACCTGCTATGATTACAGCACTGCATAATGACTGTGGTGGTACCTGCTATGATTACAGCAGTGCATAGTGACTGTGGTGGTACTTGCTATGATTACAGCAGTGCATAGTGACTGTGGTGGTACCTGCAATTATTACACTAGTGCATACTGACTGTGGTGTCACCTGCTATGATTACAGCGTTGCATACTGACTGTGGTGGTACCTGCTATGATTACAGCAGTGTATACTGACTGTGGTTACCTGCTATGATCACAGCAGTGCACACTGACTGTGGTGGGACCAGCTATGCTTACAGTAGTACATACTGACTGTGGTGTCACCTGCTATGATTACAGCAGTGCATACTGACTGTGGTGGGACCTGCTATAATGACAGCAGTGCATACTGACTGTGGTGGCAACTGCTATGATTACAGCAGTGCTTACTGACTGTGGTGGTACCTGCTATGATTACAGCAGTGCATACTGACTGTGGTGGTACCTGCTATGATTACAGTAGTGCATACTGAATGTGGTGGTACCTGCTATGATTGCAGCAGTGCAAACTGACTGTGGTGGTACCGGCTATGATTACAGCAGAGTATACTGACTGTTGTGGTACCAGCTATGACAACAGCAGTGCATACTGACTGTGGTGGGACCAGCTATGGTTGCAGTAGTGCATATTGACTGTGGTGGTACCTGCTATGATTACAGTAGTGCATATTGTGGTGGTACCTGCTATGATTACAGCAGTGCATACTGACTGTGGTGGTACCTGCTATGATTGCAGCAGTGCATATTGTGGTGGTACCTGCTATGATTACAGCAGTGCATAGTGACTCTGGTGGTACCTGCTATGATTACAGCACTGCATAGTGACTGTGGTGGTACGTGCTATTATAACACTAGTGCATTCTGACTGTGGTGTCACCTGCTATGATTAAAGCAGTGCATACTGACTGTGGTGGTACCTGCTATGATTACAGCAGTGTATACTGACTGTGGTTACCTGCTATGATTACAGCAGTGCATACTGAATGTGGTGGTACCTGCTATGATTGCAGCAGTGCATACTGACTGTGGTGGTACCGGCTATGATTACAGCAGAGCAAACTGACTGTTTTGGTACCTGTTATGACAACAGCAGTGCATACTGACTGTGGTGGGACCAGCTATGATTACAGTAGTGCATACTGACTGTGGTGGTACCTGCTATGATTACAGTAGTGCATATTGTCGTGGTAACTGCTATGATTAGAGCAGTGCATACTGACTTCGGTGGTCATGCTATGATTGCAGCAGTGCATATTGTGGTGGTACCTGCTATGATTACAGCAGTGCATAGTGACTGTGGTGGTACCTGCTATGATTACAGCACTGCATAATGACTGTGGTGGTACCTGCTATGATTACAGCAGTGCATAATGACTGTGGTGGTACCTGCTATGATTACAGCAGTGTATACTGACTGTGGTTACCTGCTATGATCACAGCAGTGCACACTGACTGTGGTGGGACCAGCTATGCTTACAGTAGTACATACTGACTGTGGTGTCACCTGCTATGATTACAGCAGTGCATACTGACTGTGGTGGGACCTGCTATAATGACAGCAGTGCATATTGACTGTGGTGGCACCTGCTATGATTACAGCAGTGCTTACTGACTGTGGTGGTACCTGCTATGATTACAGCAGTGCATACTGACTGTGGTGGTACCTGCTATGATTACAGTAGTGCATACTGAATGTGGTGGTACCTGCTATGATTGCAGCAGTGCAAACTGACTGTGGTGGTACCGGCTATGATTACAGCAGAGCATACTGACTGTTGTGGTACCTGCTATGACAACAGCAGTGCATACTGACTGTGGTGGGACCAGCTATGATTACAGTAGTGCATACTGACTGTGGTGGTACCTGCTATGATTACAGTAGTGCATATTGTGGTGGTACCTGCTATGATTACAGCAGTGCATACTGACTGTGGTGGTACCTGCTATGATTGCAGCAGTGCATATTGTGGTGGTAACTGCTATGATTACAGCAGTGCATAGTGACTCTGGTGGTACCTGCTATGATTACAGCACTGTATAGTGACTGTGGTGGTACCTGCTATTATAACACTAGTGCATACTGACTGTGGTGTCACCTGCTATGATTAAAGCAGTGCATACTCACTGTGGTGGTACCTGCTATGATTACAGCAGTGTATACTGACTGTGGTTACCTGCTATGATCACAGCAGTGCATACTGACTGTGGTGGGACCAGCTATGCTTACAGTAGTACATACTGACTGTGGTGTCACCTGCTATGATTACAGCAGTGCAAAATGACTGTGGTGGTACGTGCTATGACAATAGCATTGCATACTGACTGTGGTGGGACCTGCTATAATGACAGCAGTGCATACTGACTGTGGTGGCACCTGCTATGATTACAGCAGTGCTTACTGACTGTGGTGGTACCTGCTATGATTACAGCAGTGCATACTGACTGTGGTGGCACCTTTTATGATTGCAGCAGTGCATATTGTGGTCGTACCTGCTATGATTAGAGCAGTGCATAGTGACTGTGGTGGTACCTGCTATTATTACAGCAGTGCATAGTGACTGTGGTGGTACCTGCTATGATTACAGCTGTGCATAGTGACTGTGGTGGTACCTGCTATGATTACAGCAGTGCATACTGACTGTAGTGGTACCTGCTATGATTACAGCAGTGCATAGTGACTGTGGTGGTACCTGCTATGATTACAGCTGTGCATAGTGACTGTGGTGGTACCTGCTATGATTACAGCAGTGCATACTGACTGTAGTGGTACCTGCTATGATTACAACAGTGGAAACTACTGTGGTGGTACCTGCTGTGATTTCAGCAGTGCATATTGTGGTATGTACCTGCTATGATTACAGCAGTGCATACTGACTGTGGTGGTACCTGCTATGATAACAGCAGTGCATACTGACTGTGGTGGGACATGCAATAATGAAAGCAGTGCATACTGACTGTGGTGGTACCTGCTATGATTACAGCAGTGCATACTGACTGTGGTGGTACCTGCTATGATTACAGCAGTGCATACTGAATGTAGTGGTACCTGCTATGATTGCAGCAGTGCATACTGACTGTGGTGGTACCTTCTATGATTACAGCACTGCATAGTGACTGTGCTGGTACCTGCTATGATTACAGGAGTGCATAGTGACTGTGGTGGTACCTGCTATGATTACAGCAGTGCATACTGACTGTGGTGGTACCTGCTATGATTATAGCAGTGCATACAGAATGTGGTGGTACCTGCTATGATTACAGCACTGCATAGTGACTGTGGTGGTACCTGCTATGATTACAGGAGTGCATAGTGACTGTGGTGGTACCTGCTATGATTACAGCAGTGCATACTGACTGTGGTGGTACCTGCTATGATTATAGCAGTGCATACTGAATGTGGTGGTACCTGCTATGGTTGCAGCAGTGCATACTGACTGTGGTGGTACCTGCTATGATTACAGCAGTGCATACTGACTGTTGTGGTACCTGCTATGATAACAGCAGTGCATACTGACTGTGGTGGGACCAGCTATGATCACAGTAGTGCATACTGACTGTGGTGGTACCTGCTATGATAGCAGCAGTGCATATTGTGGTGGTACCTGCTATGATTACAGCAGTGCATAGTGACTGTGGTGGTACCTGCTATGATTACAGCACTGCATAGTGACTGTGGTGGTACCTGCTATGATTACAGAAGTGCATAGTGAATGTGGTGGTACTTGCTATGATTACAGCAGTGCATAGTGACTGTGGTGGTACCTGCTATTATTACACTAGTGCATACTGACTGTGGTGTCACCTGCTATGATTACAGCAGTGCATACTGACTGTGGTGGTACCTGCTATGATTACAGCAGTGTATATTGACTGTGTTGGTACCTGCTATGATCACAGCAGTGCATACTGACTGTGGTGGGACCAGCTATGCTTACAGTATTACATACTGACTGTGGTGTCACCTGCAATGATTACATCAGTCCATACTGACTGTGGTGGTACCTCCTATGATTACAGCAGTGCATACTGACTGTGGTGGTACCTGCTATGATTACAACAGTGGAAACTTCTGTGGTGGTGCCTGCTGTGATTACAGCTGTGCATATTGTGCTATGTACCTGCTATGATTACAGCAGTGCATACTGACTGTGGTGGTACCTGTTATGATAACAGCAGTGCATACTGACTGTGGTGGGACCTGCTATAATGAAAGCAGTGCATACTGACTGTGGTGGTACCTGCTATGATTACAGCAGTGCATACTGACTGTGGTGGTACCTGCTATTATTACAGCAGTGCATACTGAATGTGGTGGTACCTGCTATGATTGCAGCAGTGCATACTGACTGTGGCGGTACCTGCTATGATTACAGCAGTGCATACTGACTGTGGTGGTACCTGCTATGATTACAGCACTGCATAGTGACTGTGGTCGTACCTGCTATTATAACACTAGTGCATACTGACTGTGGTGTCACCTGCTATGATTAAAGCAGTGCATACTCACTGTGGTGGTACCTGCTATGATTACAGCAGTGTATACTGACTGTGGTTACCTGCTATGATCACAGCAGTGCATACTGACTGTGGTGGGACCAGCTATGCTTACAGTAGTACATACTGACTGTGGTGTCACCTGCTATGATTACAGCAGTGCATAATGACTGTGGTGGTACGTGCTATGACAATAGCATTGCATACTGACTGTGGTGGGACCTGCTATAATGACAGCAGTGCATACTGACTGTGGTGGCACCTGCTATGATTACAGCAGTGCTTACTGACTGTGGTGGTACCTGCTATGATTACAGCAGTGCATACTGACTGTGGTGGCACCTTTTATGATTGCAGCAGTGCATATTGTGGTCGTACCTGCTATGATTAGAGCAGTGCATAGTGACTGTGGTGGTACCTGCTATTATTACAGCTGTGCATAGTGACTGTGGTGGTACCTGCTATGATTACAGCAGTGCATACTGACTGTAGTGGTACCTGCTATGATTACAGCAGTGCATAGTGACTGTGGTGGTACCTGCTATGATTACAGCAGTGCATAATGACTGTTGTGGTACCTGCTATGATAACAGCAGTGCAAACTGACTGTGGTGGTACCTGCTATGATTACAGCAGTGCATACTGACTGTTGTGGTACCTGCTATGATAACAGCAGTGCATACTGACTGTGGTGGGACCAGCTATGATTACAGTAGTACATACTGACTGTGGTGGTACCTGCTATGATAGCAGCAGTGCATATTGTGGTGGTACCTGCTATGATTACAGCAGTGCATAGTGACTGTGGTGGTACCTGCTATGATTACAGCACTGCATAGTGACTGTGGTGGTACCTGCTATGATTACAGCAGTGCATAGTGAATGTGGTGGTACTTGCTATGATTACAGCAGTGCATAGTGACTGTGGTGGTACCTGCTATTATTACACTAGTGCATACTGACTGTGGTGTCACCTGCTATGATTACAGCAGTGCATACTGACTGTGGTGTTACCTGCTATGATTACAGCACTGCATAGTGACTGTGCTGGTACCTGCTATGATTACAGGAGTGCATAGTGACTGTGGTGGTACCTGCTATGATTACAGCAGTGCATACTGACTGTGGTGGTACCTGCTATGATTATAGCAGTGCATACAGAATGTGGTGGTACCTGCTATGATTACAGCACTGCATAGTGACTGTGGTGGTACCTGCTATGATTACAGGAGTGCATAGTGACTGTGGTGGTACCTGCTATGATTACAGCAGTGCATACTGACTGTGGTGGTACCTGCTATGATTATAGCAGTGCATACTGAATGTGGTGGTACCTGCTATGGTTGCAGCAGTGCATACTGACTGTGGTGGTACCTGCTATGATTACAGCAGTGCATACTGACTGTTGTGGTACCTGCTATGATAACAGCAGTGCATACTGACTGTGGTGGGACCAGCTATGATCACAGTAGTGCATACTGACTGTGGTGGTACCTGCTATGATAGCAGCAGTGCATATTGTGGTGGTACCTGCTATGATTACAGCAGTGCATAGTGACTGTGGTGGTACCTGCTATGATTACAGCACTGCATAGTGACTGTGGTGGTACCTGCTATGATTACAGAAGTGCATAGTGAATGTGGTGGTACTTGCTATGATTACAGCAGTGCATAGTGACTGTGGTGGTACCTGCTATTATTACACTAGTGCATACTGACTGTGGTGTCACCTGCTATGATTACAGCAGTGCATACTGACTGTGGTGGTACCTGCTATGATTACAGCAGTGTATATTGACTGTGTTGGTACCTGCTATGATCACAGCAGTGCATACTGACTGTGGTGGGACCAGCTATGCTTACAGTATTACATACTGACTGTGGTGTCACCTGCAATGATTACATCAGTCCATACTGACTGTGGTGGTACCTCCTATGATTACAGCAGTGCATACTGACTGTGGTGGTACCTGCTATGATTACAACAGTGGAAACTTCTGTGGTGGTGCCTGCTGTGATTACAGCTGTGCATATTGTGCTATGTACCTGCTATGATTACAGCAGTGCATACTGACTGTGGTGGTACCTGTTATGATAACAGCAGTGCATACTGACTGTGGTGGGACCTGCTATAATGAAAGCAGTGCATACTGACTGTGGTGGTACCTGCTATGATTACAGCAGTGCATACTGACTGTGGTGGTACCTGCTATTATTACAGCAGTGCATACTGAATGTGGTGGTACCTGCTATGATTGCAGCAGTGCATACTGACTGTGGTGGGACCAGCTATGATCACAGTAGTGCATACTGACTGTGGTGGTACCTGCTATGATAGCAGCAGTGCATATTGTGGTGGTACCTGCTATGATTACAGCAGTGCATAGTGACTGTGGTGGTACCTGCTATGATTACAGCACTGCATAGTGACTGTGGTGGTACCTGCTATGATTACAGAAGTGCATAGTGAATGTGGTGGTACTTGCTATGATTACAGCAGTGCATAGTGACTGTGGTGGTACCTGCTATTATTACACTAGTGCATACTGACTGTGGTGTCACCTGCTATGATTACAGCAGTGCATACTGACTGTGGTGGTACCTGCTATGATTACAGCAGTGTATATTGACTGTGTTGGTACCTGCTATGATCACAGCAGTGCATACTGACTGTGGTGGGACCAGCTATGCTTACAGTATTACATACTGACTGTGGTGTCACCTGCAATGATTACATCAGTCCATACTGACTGTGGTGGTACCTCCTATGATTACAGCAGTGCATACTGACTGTGGTGGTACCTGCTATGATTACAACAGTGGAAACTTCTGTGGTGGTGCCTGCTGTGATTACAGCTGTGCATATTGTGCTATGTACCTGCTATGATTACAGCAGTGCATACTGACTGTGGTGGTACCTGTTATGATAACAGCAGTGCATACTGACTGTGGTGGGACCTGCTATAATGAAAGCAGTGCATACTGACTGTGGTGGTACCTGCTATGATTACAGCAGTGCATACTGACTGTGGTGGTACCTGCTATTATTACAGCAGTGCATACTGAATGTGGTGGTACCTGCTATGATTGCAGCAGTGCATACTGACTGTGGCGGTACCTGCTATGATTACAGCAGTGCATACTGACTGTGGTGGTACCTGCTATGATTACAGCACTGCATAGTGACTGTGGTCGTACCTGCTATTATAACACTAGTGCATACTGACTGTGGTGTCACCTGCTATGATTAAAGCAGTGCATACTCACTGTGGTGGTACCTGCTATGATTACAGCAGTGTATACTGACTGTGGTTACCTGCTATGATCACAGCAGTGCATACTGACTGTGGTGGGACCAGCTATGCTTACAGTAGTACATACTGACTGTGGTGTCACCTGCTATGATTACAGCAGTGCATAATGACTGTGGTGGTACGTGCTATGACAATAGCATTGCATACTGACTGTGGTGGGACCTGCTATAATGACAGCAGTGCATACTGACTGTGGTGGCACCTGCTATGATTACAGCAGTGCTTACTGACTGTGGTGGTACCTGCTATGATTACAGCAGTGCATACTGACTGTGGTGGCACCTTTTATGATTGCAGCAGTGCATATTGTGGTCGTACCTGCTATGATTAGAGCAGTGCATAGTGACTGTGGTGGTACCTGCTATTATTACAGCTGTGCATAGTGACTGTGGTGGTACCTGCTATGATTACAGCAGTGCATACTGACTGTAGTGGTACCTGCTATGATTACAGCAGTGCATAGTGACTGTGGTGGTACCTGCTATGATTACAGCAGTGCATAATGACTGTTGTGGTACCTGCTATGATAACAGCAGTGCAAACTGACTGTGGTGGTACCTGCTATGATTACAGCAGTGCATACTGACTGTTGTGGTACCTGCTATGATAACAGCAGTGCATACTGACTGTGGTGGGACCAGCTATGATTACAGTAGTACATACTGACTGTGGTGGTACCTGCTATGATAGCAGCAGTGCATATTGTGGTGGTACCTGCTATGATTACAGCAGTGCATAGTGACTGTGGTGGTACCTGCTATGATTACAGCACTGCATAGTGACTGTGGTGGTACCTGCTATGATTACAGCAGTGCATAGTGAATGTGGTGGTACTTGCTATGATTACAGCAGTGCATAGTGACTGTGGTGGTACCTGCTATTATTACACTAGTGCATACTGACTGTGGTGTCACCTGCTATGATTACAGCAGTGCATACTGACTGTGGTGTTACCTGCTATGATTACAGCACTGCATAGTGACTGTGCTGGTACCTGCTATGATTACAGGAGTGCATAGTGACTGTGGTGGTACCTGCTATGATTACAGCAGTGCATACTGACTGTGGTGGTACCTGCTATGATTATAGCAGTGCATACAGAATGTGGTGGTACCTGCTATGATTACAGCACTGCATAGTGACTGTGGTGGTACCTGCTATGATTACAGGAGTGCATAGTGACTGTGGTGGTACCTGCTATGATTACAGCAGTGCATACTGACTGTGGTGGTACCTGCTATGATTATAGCAGTGCATACTGAATGTGGTGGTACCTGCTATGGTTGCAGCAGTGCATACTGACTGTGGTGGTACCTGCTATGATTACAGCAGTGCATACTGACTGTTGTGGTACCTGCTATGATAACAGCAGTGCATACTGACTGTGGTGGGACCAGCTATGATCACAGTAGTGCATACTGACTGTGGTGGTACCTGCTATGATAGCAGCAGTGCATATTGTGGTGGTACCTGCTATGATTACAGCAGTGCATAGTGACTGTGGTGGTACCTGCTATGATTACAGCACTGCATAGTGACTGTGGTGGTACCTGCTATGATTACAGAAGTGCATAGTGAATGTGGTGGTACTTGCTATGATTACAGCAGTGCATAGTGACTGTGGTGGTACCTGCTATTATTACACTAGTGCATACTGACTGTGGTGTCACCTGCTATGATTACAGCAGTGCATACTGACTGTGGTGGTACCTGCTATGATTACAGCAGTGTATATTGACTGTGTTGGTACCTGCTATGATCACAGCAGTGCATACTGACTGTGGTGGGACCAGCTATGCTTACAGTATTACATACTGACTGTGGTGTCACCTGCAATGATTACATCAGTCCATACTGACTGTGGTGGTACCTCCTATGATTACAGCAGTGCATACTGACTGTGGTGGTACCTGCTATGATTACAACAGTGGAAACTTCTGTGGTGGTGCCTGCTGTGATTACAGCTGTGCATATTGTGCTATGTACCTGCTATGATTACAGCAGTGCATACTGACTGTGGTGGTACCTGTTATGATAACAGCAGTGCATACTGACTGTGGTGGGACCTGCTATAATGAAAGCAGTGCATACTGACTGTGGTGGTACCTGCTATGATTACAGCAGTGCATACTGACTGTGGTGGTACCTGCTATTATTACAGCAGTGCATACTGAATGTGGTGGTACCTGCTATGATTGCAGCAGTGCATACTGACTGTGGCGGTACCTGCTATGATTACAGCAGTGCATACTGACTGTGGTGGTACCTGCTATGATTACAGCACTGCATAGTGACTGTGGTCGTACCTGCTATTATAACACTAGTGCATACTGACTGTGGTGTCACCTGCTATGATTAAAGCAGTGCATACTCACTGTGGTGGTACCTGCTATGATTACAGCAGTGTATACTGACTGTGGTTACCTGCTATGATCACAGCAGTGCATACTGACTGTGGTGGGACCAGCTATGCTTACAGTAGTACATACTGACTGTGGTGTCACCTGCTATGATTACAGCAGTGCATAATGACTGTGGTGGTACGTGCTATGACAATAGCATTGCATACTGACTGTGGTGGGACCTGCTATAATGACAGCAGTGCATACTGACTGTGGTGGCACCTGCTATGATTACAGCAGTGCTTACTGACTGTGGTGGTACCTGCTATGATTACAGCAGTGCATACTGACTGTGGTGGCACCTTTTATGATTGCAGCAGTGCATATTGTGGTCGTACCTGCTATGATTAGAGCAGTGCATAGTGACTGTGGTGGTACCTGCTATTATTACAGCTGTGCATAGTGACTGTGGTGGTACCTGCTATGATTACAGCAGTGCATACTGACTGTAGTGGTACCTGCTATGATTACAGCAGTGCATAGTGACTGTGGTGGTACCTGCTATGATTACAGCAGTGCATAATGACTGTTGTGGTACCTGCTATGATAACAGCAGTGCATACTGACTGTGGTGGTACCTGCTATGATTACAGCAGTGCATACTGACTGTTGTGGTACCTGCTATGATAACAGCAGTGCATACTGACTGTGGTGGGACCAGCTATGATTACAGTAGTACATACTGACTGTGGTGGTACCTGCTATGATAGCAGCAGTGCATATTGTGGTGGTACCTGCTATGATTACAGCAGTGCATAGTGACTGTGGTGGTACCTGCTATGATTACAGCACTGCATAGTGACTGTGGTGGTACCTGCTATGATTACAGCAGTGCATAGTGAATGTGGTGGTACTTGCTATGATTACAGCAGTGCATAGTGACTGTGGTGGTACCTGCTATTATTACACTAGTGCATACTGACTGTGGTGTCACCTGCTATGATTACAGCAGTGCATACTGACTGTGGTGTTACCTGCTATGATTACAGCAGTGTATACTGACTTTGTTGGTACCTGCTATGATCACAGCAGTGCATACTGACTGTGGTGGGACCAGCTATGCTTACAGTATTACATACTGACTGTGGTGTCACCTGCAATGATTACATCAGTCCATACTGACTGTGGTGGTACCTCCTATGATTACAGCAGTGCATACTGACTGTGGTGGTACCTGCTATGATTACAACAGTGGAAACTTCTGTGGTGGTGCCTGCTGTGATTACAGCTGTGCATATTGTGCTATGTACCTGCTTTGATTACAGCAGTGCATACTGACTGTGGTGGTACCTGTTATGATAACAGCAGTGCATACTGACTGTGGTGGGACCTGCTATAATGAAAGCAGTGCATACTGACTGTGGTGGTACCTGCTATGATTACAGCAGTGCATACTGACTGTGGTGGTACCTGCTATTATTACAGCAGTGCATACTGAATGTGGTGGTACCTGCTATGATTGCAGCAGTGCATACTGACTGTGGCGGTACCTGCTATGATTACAGCAGTGCATACTGACTGTGGTGGTACCTGCTATGATTACAGCACTGCATAGTGACTGTGGTGGTACCTGCTATTATAACACTAGTGCATACTGACTGTGGTGTCACCTGCTATGATTAAAGCAGTGCATACTCACTGTGGTGGTACCTGCTATGATTACAGCAGTGTATACTGACTGTGGTTACCTGCTATGATCACAGCAGTGCATACTGACTGTGGTGGGACCAGCTATGCTTACAGTAGTACATACTGACTGTGGTGTCACCTGCTATGATTACAGCAGTGCATAATGACTGTGGTGGTACGTGCTATGACAATAGCATTGCATACTGACTGTGGTGGGACCTGCTATGATTACAGCAGTGCATACTGACTGTGGTGTCACCTTTTATGATTGCAGCAGTGCATATTGTGGTCGTACCTGCTATGATTAGAGCAGTGCATAGTGACTGTGGTGGTACCTGCTATTATTACAGCAGTGCATAGTGACTGTGGTGGTACCTGCTATGATTACAGCTGTGCATACTGACTGTGGTGGTACCGGCTATGATTACAGCAGAGCATACTGACTGTTGTGGTACCTGCTATGACAACAGCAGTGCATACTGACTGTGGTGGGACCAGCTATGATTACAGTAGTGCATACTGACTGTGGTGGAACCTGCTATGATTACAGTAGTGCATAATTTGGTGGTACCTGCTATGATTACAGCAATGCATACTGACTGTGGTGGTACCTGCTATGATTGCAGCAGTGCATATTGTGGTGGTAACTGCTATGATTACAGCAGTGCATAGTGACTCTGGTGGTACCTGCTATGATTACAGCACTGCATAGTGACTGTGGTGGTACCTGCTATTATAACACTAGTGCATACTGACTGTGGTGTCACCTGCTATGATTAAAGCAGTGCATACTTACTGTGGTGGTACCTGCTATGATTACAGCAGTGTATACTGACTGTGGTTACCTGCTATGATCACAGCAGTGCATACTGACTGTGGTGGGACCAGCTATGCTTACAGTAGTACATACTGACTGTGGTGTCACCTGCTATGATTACAGCAGTGCATACTGACTGTGGTGGGACCTGCTATAATGACAGCAGTGCATACTGACTGTGGTGGCACCTGCTATGATTACAGCAGTGCTTACTGACTGTGGTGGTACCTGCTATGATTACAGCAGTGCATACTGACTGTGGTGGTACCTGCTATGATTACAGTAGTGCATACTGAATGTGGTGGTACCTGCTATGATTGCAGCAGTGCAAACTGACTGTGGTGGTACCGGCTATGATTACAGCAGAGCATACTGACTGTTGTGGTACCTGCTATGACAACAGCAGTGCATACTGACTGTGGTGGGACCAGCTATGATTACAGTAGTGCATACTGACTGTGGTGGTACCTGCTATGATTACAGTAGTGCATATTGTGGTGGTACCTGCTATGATTACAGCAGTGCATACTGACTGTGGTGGTACCTGCTATGATTGCAGCAGTGCATATTGTGGTGGTAACTGCTATGATTACAGCAGTGCATAGTGACTCTGGTGGTACCTGCTATGATTACAGCACTGCATAGTGACTGTGGTGGTACCTGCTATTATAACACTAGTGCATACTGACTGTGGTGTCACCTGCTATGATTAAAGCAGTGCATACTCACTGTGGTGGTACCTGCTATGATTACAGCAGTGTATACTGACTGTGGTTACCTGCTATGATCACAGCAGTGCATACTGACTGTGGTGGGACCAGCTATGCTTACAGTAGTACATACTGACTGTGGTGTCACCTGCTATGATTACAGCAGTGCATAATGACTGTGGTGGTACGTGTTATGACAATAGCATTGCATACTGAATGTGGTGGGACCTGCTATAATGACAGCAGTGCATACTGACTGTGGTGGCACCTGCTATGATTACAGCAGTGCTTACTGACTGTGGTGGTACCTGCTATGATTACAGCAGTGCATACTGACTGTGGTGGCACCTTTTATTATTGAGGCAGTGCATATTGTGGTCGTACCTGCTATGATTAGAGCAGTGCATAGTGACTGTGGTGGTACCTGCTATTATTACAGCAGTGCATAGTGACTGTGGTGGTACCTGCTATGATTACATCTGTGCATAGTGACTGTGGTGGTACCTGCTATGATTACAGCAGTGCATACTGACTGTAGTGGTACCTGCTATGATTACAGCAGTGCATAGTGACTGTGGTGGTACCTGCTATGATTACAGCTGTGCATAGTGACTGTGGTGGTACCTGCTATGATTACAGCAGTGCATACTGACTGTAGTGGTACCTGCTATGATTACAACAGTGGAAACTACTGTGGTGGTACCTGCTGTGATTACAGCAGTGCATATTGTGGTATGTACCTGCTATGATTACAGCAGTGCATACTGACTGTGGTGGTACCTGCTATGATAACAGCAGTGCATACTGACTGTGGTGGGACCTGCAATAATGAAAGCAGTGCATACTGACTGTGGTGGTACCTGCTATGATTACAGCAGTGCATACTGACTGTGGTGGTACCTGCTATGATTACAGCAGTGCATACTGAATGTAGTGGTACCTGCTATGATTGCAGCAGTGCATACTGACTGTGGTGGTACCTTCTATGATTACAGCACTGCATAGTGACTGTGCTGGTACCTGCTATGATTACAAGAGTGCATAGTGACTGTGGTGGTACCTGCTATGATTACAGCAGTGCATACTGATTGTGGTGGTACCTGCTATGATTATAGCAGTGCATATAGAATGTGGTGGTACCTGCTATGATTACAGCACTGCATAGTGACTGTGGTGGTACCTGCTATGATTACAGGAGTGCATAGTGACTGTGGTGGTACCTGCTATGATTACAGCAGTGCATACTGACTGTGGTGGTACCTGCAATGATTATAGCAGTGCATACTGAATGTGATGGTACCTGCTATGGTTGCAGCAGTGCATACTGACTGTGGTGGTACCTGCTATGATTACAGCAGTGCATACTGACTGTTGTGGTACCTGCTATGATAACAGCAGTGCATACTGACTGTGGTGGGACCTGCTATGATTACAGTAGTGCATACTGACTGTGGTGGTACCTGCTATGATAGCAGCAGTGCATATTGTGGTGGTACCTGCTATGATTACAGCAGTGCATAGTGACTGTGGTGGTACCTGCTATGATTACAGCACTGCATAGTGACTGTGGTGGTACCTGCTATGATTACAGCAGTGCATAGTGAATGTGGTGGTACCTGCTATTATTACACTAGTGCATACTGACTGTGGTGTCACCTGCTATGATTACAGCAGTGCATACTGACTGTGGTGGTACCTGCTATGATTACAGCAGTGTATACTGACTGTGTTGGTACCTGCTATGATCACAGCAGTGCATACTGACTGTGGTGGGACCAGCTATGCTTACAGTATTACATACTGACTGTGGTGTCACCTGCAATGATTACATCAGTCCATACTGACTGTGGTGGTACCTCCTATGATTACAGCAGTGCATACTGACTGTGGTGGTACCTGCTATGATTACAACAGTGGAAACTTCTGTGGTGGTGCCTGCTGTGATTACAGCTGTGCATATTGTGCTATGTACCTGCTATGATTACAGCAGTGCATACTGACTGTGGTGGTACCTGTTATGATAACAGCAGTGCATACTGACTGTGGTGGGACCTGCTATAATGAAAGCAGTGCATACTGACTGTGGTGGTACCTGCTATGATTACAGCAGTGCATACTGACTGTGGTGGTACCTGCTATTATTACAGCAGTGCATACTGAATGTGGTGGTACCTGCTATGATTGCAGCAGTGCATACTGACTGTGGCGGTACCTGCTATGATTACAGCAGTGCATACTGACTGTGGTGGTACCTGCTATGATTACAGCACTGCATAGTGACTGTGGTGGTACCTGCTATTATAACACTAGTGCATACTGACTGTGGTGTCACCTGCTATGATTAAAGCAGTGCATACTCACTGTGGTGGTACCTGCTATGATTACAGCAGTGTATACTGACTGTGGTTACCTGCTATGATCACAGCAGTGCATACTGACTGTGGTGGGACCAGCTATGCTTACAGTAGTCCATACTGACTGTGGTGTCACCTGCTATGATTACAGCAGTGCATAATGACTGTGGTGGTACGTGCTATGACAATAGCATTGCATACTGACTGTGGTGGGACCTGCTATAATGACAGCAGTGCATACTGACTGTGGTGGTACCTGCTATGATTACAGCAGTGCATACTGACTGTGGTGTCACCTTTTATGATTGCAGCAGTGCATATTGTGGTCGTACCTGCTATGATTAGAGCAGTGCATAGTGACTGTGGTGGTACCTGCTATTATTACAGCAGTGCATAGTGACTGTGGTGGTACCGGCTATGATTACAGCAGAGCATACTGACTGTTGTGGTACCTGCTATGACAACAGCAGTGCATACTGACTGTGGTGGGACCAGCTATGATTACAGTAGTGCATACTGACTGTGGTGGTACCTGCTATGATTACAGTAGTGCATAATTTGGTGGTACCTGCTATGATTACAGCAGTGCATACTGACTGTGGTGGTACCTGCTATGATTGCAGCAGTGCATATTGTGGTGGTAACTGCTATGATTACAGCAGTGCATAGTGACTCTGGTGGTACCTGCTATGATTACAGCACTGCATAGTGACTGTGGTGGTACCTGCTATTATAACACAAGTGCATACTGACTGTGGTGTCACCTGCTATGATTAAAGCAGTGCATACTCACTGTGGTGGTACCTGCTATGATTACAGCAGTGTATACTGACTGTGGTTACCTGCTATGATCACAGCAGTGCATACTGACTGTGGTGGGACCAGCTATGCTTACAGTAGTACATACTGACTGTGGTGTCACCTGCTATGATTACAGCAGTGCATACTGACTGTGGTGGGACCTGCTATAATGACAGCAGTGCATACTGACTGTGGTGGCACCTGCTATGATTACAGCAGTGCTTACTGACTGTGGTGGTACCTGCTATGATTACAGCAGTGCATACTGACTGTGGTGGTACCTGCTATGATTACAGTAGTGCATACTGAATGTGGTGGTACCTGCTATGATTGCAGCAGTGCAAACTGACTGTGGTGGTACCGGCTATGATTACAGTAGTGCATATTGTGGTGGTACCTGCTATGATTACAGCAGTGCATACTGACTGTGGTGGTACCTGCTATGATTACAGTAGTGCATACTGACTGTGGTGGTACCTGCTATGATTACAGTAGTGCATACTGAATGTGGTGGTACCTGCTATGATTGCAGCAGTGCATACTGACTGTGGTGGTACCTGCTATGATTACAGTAGTGCATATTGTGGTGGTACCTGCTATGATTACAGCAGTGCATACTGACTGTGGTGGTACCTGCTATGATTGCAGCAGTGCATATTGTGGTGGTAACTGCTATGATTACAGCAGTGCATAGTGACTCTGGTGGTACCTGCTATGATTACAGCACTGCATAGTGACTGTGGTGGTACCTGCTATTATAACACTAGTGCATACTGACTGTGGTGTCACCTGCTATGATTAAAGCAGTGCATACTCACTGTGGTGGTACCTGCTATGATTACAGCAGTGTATACTGACTGTGGTTACCTGCTATGATCACAGCAGTGCATACTGACTGTGGTGGGACCAGCTATGCTTACAGTAGTACATACTGACTGTGGTGTCACCTGCTATGATTACAGCAGTGCATAATGACTGTGGTGGTACGTGCTATGACAATAGCATTGCATACTGAATGTGGTGGGACCTGCTATAATGACAGCAGTGCATACTGACTGTGGTGGCACCTGCTATGATTACAGCAGTGCTTACTGACTGTGGTGGTACCTGCTATGATTACAGCAGTGGA
This sequence comes from Petromyzon marinus, assembly GCF_048934315.1. Lineage (NCBI taxonomy): Eukaryota > Metazoa > Chordata > Hyperoartia > Petromyzontiformes > Petromyzontidae > Petromyzon > Petromyzon marinus. The sequence goes on from NW_027423098.1 coordinate 147,365, forward strand.
TACTGACTGTGGTGGCACCTTTTATTATTGCAGCAGTGCATATTGTGGTCGTACCTGCTATGATTAGAGCAGTGCATAGTGACTGTGGTGGTACCTGCTATTATTACAGCAGTGCATAGTGACTGTGGTGGTACCTGCTATGATTACATCTGTGCATAGTGACTGTGGTGGTACCTGCTATGATTACAGCAGTGCATACTGACTGTAGTGGTACCTGCTATGATTACAGCAGTGCATAGTGACTGTGGTGGTACCTGCTATGATTACAGCTGTGTATAGTGACTGTGGTGGTACCTGCTATGATTACAGCAGTGCATACTGACTGTAGTGGTACCTGCTATGATTACAACAGTGGAAACTACTGTGGTGGTACCTGCTGTGATTACAGCAGTGCATATTGTGGTATGTACCTGCTATGATTACAGCAGTGCATACTGACTGTGGTGGTACCTGCTATGATAACAGCAGTGCATACTGACTGTGGTGGGACCTGCAATAATGAAAGCAGTGCATACTGACTGTGGTGGTACCTGCTATGATTACAGCAGTGCATACTGACTGTGGTGGTACCTGCTATGATTACAGCAGTGCATACTGAATGTAGTGGTACCTGCTATGATTGCAGCAGTGCATACTGACTGTGGTGGTACCTTCTATGATTACAGCACTGCATAGTGACTGTGCTGGTACCTGCTATGATTACAAGAGTGCATAGTGACTGTGGTGGTACCTGCTATGATTACAGCAGTGCATACTGACTGTGGTGGTACCTGCTATGATTATAGCAGTGCATATAGAATGTGGTGGTACCTGCTATGATTACAGCACTGCATAGTGACTGTGGTGGTACCTGCTATGATTACAGGAGTGCATAGTGACTGTGGTGGTACCTGCTATGATTACAGCAGTGCATACTGACTGTGGTGGTACCTGCAATGATTATAGCAGTGCATACTGAATGTGGTGGTACCTGCTATGGTTGCAGCAGTGCATACTGACTGTGGTGGTACCTGCTATGATTACAGCAGTGCATACTGACTGTTGTGGTACCTGCTATGATAACAGCAGTGCATACTGACTGTGGTGGGACCTGCTATGATTACAGTAGTGCATACTGACTGTGGTGGTACCTGCTATGATAGCAGCAGTGCATATTGTGGTGGTACCTGCTATGATTACAGCAGTGCATACTGACTGTGGTGGTACCTGCTATGATTGCAGCAGTGCATATTGTGGTGGTAACTGCTATGATTACAGCAGTGCATAGTGACTCTGGTGGTACCTGCTATGATTACAGCACTGCATAGTGACTGTGGTGGTACCTGCTATTATAACACTAGTGCATACTGACTGTGGTGTCACCTGCTATGATTAAAGCAGTGCATACTCACTGTGGTGGTACCTGCTATGATTACAGCAGTGTATACTGACTGTGGTTACCTGCTATGATCACAGCAGTGCATACTGACTGTGGTGGGACCAGCTATGCTTACAGTAGTACATACTGACTGTGGTGTCACCTGCTATGATTACAGCAGTGCATACTGACTGTGGTGGGACCTGCTATAATGACAGCAGTGCATACTGACTGTGGTGGCACCTGCTATGATTACAGCAGTGCTTACTGACTGTGGTGGTACCTGCTATGATTACAGCAGTGCATACTGACTGTGGTGGTACCTGCTATGATTACAGTAGTGCATACTGAATGTGGTGGTACCTGCTATGATTGCAGCAGTGCAAACTGACTGTGGTGGTACCGGCTATGATTACAGTAGTGCATATTGTGGTGGGACCTGCTATAATGACAGCAGTGCATACTGACTGTGGTGGCACCTGCTATGATTACAGCAGTGCTTACTGACTGTGGTGGTACCTGCTATGATTACAGCAGTGCATACTGACTGTGGTGGTACCTGCTATGATTACAGTAGTGCATACTGAATGTGGTGGTACCTGCTATGATTACAGTAGTGCATACTGAATGTGGTGGTACCTGCTATGATTGCAGCAGTGCAAACTGACTGTGGTGGTACCGGCTATGATTACAGTAGTGCATATTGTGGTGGTACCTGCTATGATTACAGCAGTGCATACTGACTGTGGTGGTACCTGCTATGATTACAGTAGTGCATACTGACTGTGGTGGTACCTGCTATGATTACAGTAGTGCATACTGAATGTGGTGGTACCTGCTATGATTGCAGCAGTGCATACTGACTGTGGTGGTACCTGCTATGATTACAGTAGTGCATATTTTGGTGGTACCTGCTATGATTACAGCAGTGCATACTGACTGTGGTGGTACCTGCTATGATTGCAGCAGTGCATATTGTGGTGGTAACTGCTATGATTACAGCAGTGCATAGTGACTCTGGTGGTACCTGCTATGATTACAGCACTGCATAGTGACTGTGGTGGTACCTGCTATTATAACACTAGTGCATACTGACTGTGGTGTCACCTGCTATGATTAAAGCAGTGCATACTCACTGTGGTGGTACCTGCTATGATTACAGCAGTGTATACTGACTGTGGTTACCTGCTATGATCACAGCAGTGCATACTGACTGTGGTGGGACCAGCTATGCTTACAGTAGTACATACTGACTGTGGTGTCACCTGCTATGATTACAGCAGTGCATAATGACTGTGGTGGTACGTGCTATGACAATAGCATTGCATACTGAATGTGGTGGGACCTGCTATAATGACAGCAGTGCATACTGACTGTGGTGGCACCTGCTATGATTACAGCAGTGCTTACTGACTGTGGTGGTACCTGCTATGATTACAGCAGTGCATACTGACTGTGGTGGCACCTTTTATTATTGCAGCAGTGCATATTGTGGTCGTACCTGCTATGATTAGAGCAGTGCATAGTGACTGTGGTGGTACCTGCTATTATTACAGCAGTGCATACTGACTGTGGTGGGACCAGCTATGCTTACAGTAGTACATACTGACTGTGGTGTCACCTGCTATGATTACAGCAGTGCATAATGACTGTGGTGGTACGTGCTATGACAATAGCATTGCATACTGAATGTGGTGGGACCTGCTATTATTACAGCAGTGCATAGTGACTGTGGTGGTACCTGCTATGATTACATCTGTGCATAGTGACTGTGGTGGTACCTGCTATGATTACAGCAGTGCATACTGACTGTAGTGGTACCTGCTATGATTACAGCAGTGCATAGTGACTGTGGTGGTACCTGCTATGATTACAGCTGTGCATAGTGACTGTGGTGGTACCTGCTATGATTACAGCAGTGCATACTGACTGTAGTGGTACCTGCTATGATTACAACAGTGGAAACTACTGTGGTGGTACCTGCTGTGATTACAGCAGTGCATATTGTGGTATGTACCTGCTATGATTACAGCAGTGCATACTGACTGTGGTGGTACCTGCTATGATAACAGCAGTGCATACTGACTGTGGTGGGACCTGCAATAATGAAAGCAGTGCATACTGACTGTGGTGGTACCTGCTATGATTACAGCAGTGCATACTGACTGTGGTGGTACCTGCTATGATTACAGCAGTGCATACTGAATGTAGTGGTACCTGCTATGATTGCAGCAGTGCATACTGACTGTGGTGGTACCTTCTATGATTACAGCACTGCATAGTGACTGTGCTGGTACCTGCTATGATTACAAGAGTGCATAGTGACTGTGGTGGTACCTGCTATGATTACAGCAGTGCATACTGACTGTGGTGGTACCTGCTATGATTATAGCAGTGCATATAGAATGTGGTGGTACCTGCTATGATTACAGCACTGCATAGTGACTGTGGTGGTACCTGCTATGATTACAGGAGTGCATAGTGACTGTGGTGGTACCTGCTATGATTACAGCAGTGCATACTGACTGTGGTGGTACCTGCAATGATTATAGCAGTGCATACTGAATGTGGTGGTACCTGCTATGGTTGCAGCAGTGCATACTGACTGTGGTGGTACCTGCTATGATTACAGCAGTGCATACTGACTGTTGTGGTACCTGCTATGATAACAGCAGTGCATACTGACTGTGGTGGGACCTGCTATGATTACAGTAGTGCATACTGACTGTGGTGGTACCTGCTATGATAGCAGCAGTGCATATTGTGGTGGTACCTGCTATGATTACAGCAGTGCATAGTGACTGTGGTGGTACCTGCTATGATTACAGCACTGCATAGTGACTGTGGTGGTACCTGCTATGATTACAGCAGTGCATAGTGAATGTGGTGGTACCTGCTATTATTACACTAGTGCATACTGACTGTGGTGTCACCTGCTATGATTACAGCAGTGCATACTGACTGTGGTGGTACCTGCTATGATTACAGCAGTGTATACTGACTGTGTTGGTACCTGCTATGATCACAGCAGTGCATACTGACTGTGGTGGGACCAGCTATGCTTACAGTATTACATACTGACTGTGGTGTCACCTGCAATGATTACATCAGTCCATACTGACTGTGGTGGTACCTCCTATGATTACAGCAGTGCATACTGACTGTGGTGGTACCTGCTATGATTACAACAGTGGAAACTTCTGTGGTGGTGCCTGCTGTGATTACAGCTGTGCATATTGTGCTATGTACCTGCTATGATTACAGCAGTGCATACTGACTGTGGTGGTACCTGTTATGATAACAGCAGTGCATACTGACTGTGGTGGGACCTGCTATAATGAAAGCAGTGCATACTGACTGTGGTGGTACCTGCTATGATTACAGCAGTGCATACTGACTGTGGTGGTACCTGCCATTATTACAGCAGTGCATACTGAATGTGGTGGTACCTGCTATGATTGCAGCAGTGCATACTGACTGTGGCGGTACCTGCTATGATTACAGCAGTGCATACTGACTGTGGTGGTACCTGCTATGATTACAGCACTGCATAGTGACTGTGGTGGTACCTGCTATTATAACACTAGTGCATACTGACTGTGGTGTCACCTGCTATGATTAAAGCAGTGCATACTCACTGTGGTGGTACCTGCTATGATTACAGCAGTGTATACTGACTGTGGTTACCTGCTATGATCACAGCAGTGCATACTGACTGTGGTGGGACCAGCTATGCTTACAGTAGTCCATACTGACTGTGGTGTCACCTGCTATGATTACAGCAGTGCATAATGACTGTGGTGGTACGTGCTATGACAATAGCATTGCATACTGACTGTGGTGGGACCTGCTATAATGACAGCAGTGCATACTGACTGTGGTGGTACCTGCTATGATTACAGCAGTGCATACTGACTGTGGTGTCACCTTTTATGATTGCAGCAGTGCATATTGTGGTCGTACCTGCTATGATTAGAGCAGTGCATAGTGACTGTGGTGGTACCTGCTATTATTACAGCAGTGCATAGTGACTGTGGTGGTACCGGCTATGATTACAGCAGAGCATACTGACTGTTGTGGTACCTGCTATGACAACAGCAGTGCATACTGACTGTGGTGGGACCAGCTATGATTACAGTAGTGCATACTGACTGTGGTGGTACCTGCTATGATTACAGTAGTGCATAATTTGGTGGTACCTGCTATGATTACAGCAGTGCATACTGACTGTGGTGGTACCTGCTATGATTGCAGCAGTGCATATTGTGGTGGTAACTGCTATGATTACAGCAGTGCATAGTGACTCTGGTGGTACCTGCTATGATTACAGCACTGCATAGTGACTGTGGTGGTACCTGCTATTATAACACTAGTGCATACTGACTGTGGTGTCACCTGCTATGATTAAAGCAGTGCATACTCACTGTGGTGGTACCTGCTATGATTACAGCAGTGTATACTGACTGTGGTTACCTGCTATGATCACAGCAGTGCATACTGACTGTGGTGGGACCAGCTATGCTTACAGTAGTACATAATGACTGTGGTGTCACCTGCTATGATTACAGCAGTGCATACTGACTGTGGTGGGACCTGCTATAATGACAGCAGTGCATATAGAATGTGGTGGTACCTGCTATGATTACAGCACTGCATAGTGACTGTGGTGGTACCTGCTATGATTACAGGAGTGCATAGTGACTGTGGTGGTACCTGCTATGATTACAGCAGTGCATACTGACTGTGGTGGTACCTGCAATGATTATAGCAGTGCATACTGAATGTGGTGGTACCTGCTATGGTTGCAGCAGTGCATACTGACTGTGGTGGTACCTGCTATGATTACAGCAGTGCATACTGACTGTTGTGGTACCTGCTATGATAACAGCAGTGCATACTGACTGTGGTGGGACCTGCTATGATTACAGTAGTGCATACTGACTGTGGTGGTACCTGCTATGATAGCAGCAGTGCATATTGTGGTGGTACCTGCTATGATTACAGCAGTGCATACTGACTGTGGTGGTACCTGCTATGATTGCAGCAGTGCATATTGTGGTGGTAACTGCTATGATTACAGCAGTGCATAGTGACTCTGGTGGTACCTGCTATGATTACAGCACTGCATAGTGACTGTGGTGGTACCTGCTATTATAACACTAGTGCATACTGACTGTGGTGTCACCTGCTATGATTAAAGCAGTGCATACTCACTGTGGTGGTACCTGCTATGATCACAGCAGTGCATACTGACTGTGGTGGGACCAGCTATGCTTACAGTAGTACATAATGACTGTGGTGTCACCTGCTATGATTACAGCAGTGCATACTGACTGTGGTGGTACCTGCTATGATTATAGCAGTGCATATAGAATGTGGTGGTACCTGCTATGATTACAGCACTGCATAGTGACTGTGGTGGTACCTGCTATGATTACAGGAGTGCATAGTGACTGTGGTGGTACCTGCTATGATTACAGCAGTGCATACTGACTGTGGTGGTACCTGCAATGATTATAGCAGTGCATACTGAATGTGGTGGTACCTGCTATGGTTGCAGCAGTGCATACTGACTGTGGTGGTACCTGCTATGATTACAGCAGTGCATACTGACTGTTGTGGTACCTGCTATGATAACAGCAGTGCATACTGACTGTGGTGGGACCTGCTATGATTACAGTAGTGCATACTGACTGTGGTGGTACCTGCTATGATAGCAGCAGTGCATATTGTGGTGGTACCTGCTATGATTACAGCAGTGCATACTGACTGTGGTGGTACCTGCTATGATTGCAGCAGTGCATATTGTGGTGGTAACTGCTATGATTACAGCAGTGCATAGTGACTCTGGTGGTACCTGCTATGATTACAGCACTGCATAGTGACTGTGGTGGTACCTGCTATTATAACACTAGTGCATACTGACTGTGGTGTCACCTGCTATGATTAAAGCAGTGCATACTCACTGTGGTGGTACCTGCTATGATTACAGCAGTGTATACTGACTGTGGTTACCTGCTATGATCACAGCAGTGCATACTGACTGTGGTGGGACCAGCTATGCTTACAGTAGTACATACTGACTGTGGTGTCACCTGCTATGATTACAGCAGTGCATACTGACTGTGGTGGGACCTGCTATAATGACAGCAGTGCATACTGACTGTGGTGGCACCTGCTATGATTACAGCAGTGCTTACTGACTGTGGTGGTACCTGCTATGATTACAGCAGTGCATACTGACTGTGGTGGTACCTGCTATGATTACAGTAGTGCATACTGAATGTGGTGGTACCTGCTATGATTGCAGCAGTGCAAACTGACTGTGGTGGTACCGGCTATGATTACAGTAGTGCATATTGTGGTGGTACCTGCTATGATTACAGCAGTGCATACTGACTGTGGTGGTACCTGCTATGATTACAGTAGTGCATACTGACTGTGGTGGTACCTGCTATGATTACAGTAGTGCATACTGAATGTGGTGGTACCTGCTATGATTGCAGCAGTGCATACTGACTGTGGTGGTACCTGCTATGATTACAGTAGTGCATATTTTGGTGGTACCTGCTATGATTACAGCAGTGCATACTGACTGTGGTGGTACCTGCTATGATTGCAGCAGTGCATATTGTGGTGGTAACTGCTATGATTACAGCAGTGCATAGTGACTCTGGTGGTACCTGCTATGATTACAGCACTGCATAGTGACTGTGGTGGTACCTGCTATTATAACACTAGTGCATACTGACTGTGGTGTCACCTGCTATGATTAAAGCAGTGCATACTCACTGTGGTGGTACCTGCTATGATTACAGCAGTGTATACTGACTGTGGTTACCTGCTATGATCACAGCAGTGCATACTGACTGTGGTGGGACCAGCTATGCTTACAGTAGTACATACTGACTGTGGTGTCACCTGCTATGATTACAGCAGTGCATAATGACTGTGGTGGTACGTGCTATGACAATAGCATTGCATACTGAATGTGGTGGGACCTGCTATAATGACAGCAGTGCATACTGACTGTGGTGGCACCTGCTATGATTACAGCAGTGCTTACTGACTGTGGTGGTACCTGCTATGATTACAGCAGTGCATACTGACTGTGGTGGCACCTTTTATTATTGCAGCAGTGCATATTGTGGTCGTACCTGCTATGATTAGAGCAGTGCATAGTGACTGTGGTGGTACCTGCTATTATTACAGCAGTGCATACTGACTGTGGTGGGACCAGCTATGCTTACAGTAGTACATACTGACTGTGGTGTCACCTGCTATGATTACAGCAGTGCATAATGACTGTGGTGGTACGTGCTATGACAATAGCATTGCATACTGAATGTGGTGGGACCTGCTATTATTACAGCAGTGCATAGTGACTGTGGTGGTACCTGCTATGATTACATCTGTGCATAGTGACTGTGGTGGTACCTGCTATGATTACAGCAGTGCATACTGACTGTAGTGGTACCTGCTATGATTACAGCAGTGCATAGTGACTGTGGTGGTACCTGCTATGATTACAGCTGTGCATAGTGACTGTGGTGGTACCTGCTATGATTACAGCAGTGCATACTGACTGTAGTGGTACCTGCTATGATTACAACAGTGGAAACTACTGTGGTGGTACCTGCTGTGATTACAGCAGTGCATATTGTGGTATGTACCTGCTATGATTACAGCAGTGCATACTGACTGTGGTGGTACCTGCTATGATAACAGCAGTGCATACTGACTGTGGTGGGACCTGCAATAATGAAAGCAGTGCATACTGACTGTGGTGGTACCTGCTATGATTACAGCAGTGCATACTGACTGTGGTGGTACCTGCTATGATTACAGCAGTGCATACTGAATGTAGTGGTACCTGCTATGATTGCAGCAGTGCATACTGACTGTGGTGGTACCTTCTATGATTACAGCACTGCATAGTGACTGTGCTGGTACCTGCTATGATTACAAGAGTGCATAGTGACTGTGGTGGTACCTGCTATGATTACAGCAGTGCATACTGACTGTGGTGGTACCTGCTATGATTATAGCAGTGCATATAGAATGTGGTGGTACCTGCTATGATTACAGCACTGCATAGTGACTGTGGTGGTACCTGCTATGATTACAGGAGTGCATAGTGACTGTGGTGGTACCTGCTATGATTACAGCAGTGCATACTGACTGTGGTGGTACCTGCAATGATTATAGCAGTGCATACTGAATGTGGTGGTACCTGCTATGGTTGCAGCAGTGCATACTGACTGTGGTGGTACCTGCTATGATTACAGCAGTGCATACTGACTGTTGTGGTACCTGCTATGATAACAGCAGTGCATACTGACTGTGGTGGGACCTGCTATGATTACAGTAGTGCATACTGACTGTGGTGGTACCTGCTATGATAGCAGCAGTGCATATTGTGGTGGTACCTGCTATGATTACAGCAGTGCATAGTGACTGTGGTGGTACCTGCTATGATTACAGCACTGCATAGTGACTGTGGTGGTACCTGCTATGATTACAGCAGTGCATAGTGAATGTGGTGGTACCTGCTATTATTACACTAGTGCATACTGACTGTGGTGTCACCTGCTATGATTACAGCAGTGCATACTGACTGTGGTGGTACCTGCTATGATTACAGCAGTGTATACTGACTGTGTTGGTACCTGCTATGATCACAGCAGTGCATACTGACTGTGGTGGGACCAGCTATGCTTACAGTATTACATACTGACTGTGGTGTCACCTGCAATGATTACATCAGTCCATACTGACTGTGGTGGTACCTCCTATGATTACAGCAGTGCATACTGACTGTGGTGGTACCTGCTATGATTACAACAGTGGAAACTTCTGTGGTGGTGCCTGCTGTGATTACAGCTGTGCATATTGTGCTATGTACCTGCTATGATTACAGCAGTGCATACTGACTGTGGTGGTACCTGTTATGATAACAGCAGTGCATACTGACTGTGGTGGGACCTGCTATAATGAAAGCAGTGCATACTGACTGTGGTGGTACCTGCTATGATTACAGCAGTGCATACTGACTGTGGTGGTACCTGCCATTATTACAGCAGTGCATACTGAATGTGGTGGTACCTGCTATGATTGCAGCAGTGCATACTGACTGTGGCGGTACCTGCTATGATTACAGCAGTGCATACTGACTGTGGTGGTACCTGCTATGATTACAGCACTGCATAGTGACTGTGGTGGTACCTGCTATTATAACACTAGTGCATACTGACTGTGGTGTCACCTGCTATGATTAAAGCAGTGCATACTCACTGTGGTGGTACCTGCTATGATTACAGCAGTGTATACTGACTGTGGTTACCTGCTATGATCACAGCAGTGCATACTGACTGTGGTGGGACCAGCTATGCTTACAGTAGTCCATACTGACTGTGGTGTCACCTGCTATGATTACAGCAGTGCATAATGACTGTGGTGGTACGTGCTATGACAATAGCATTGCATACTGACTGTGGTGGGACCTGCTATAATGACAGCAGTGCATACTGACTGTGGTGGTACCTGCTATGATTACAGCAGTGCATACTGACTGTGGTGTCACCTTTTATGATTGCAGCAGTGCATATTGTGGTCGTACCTGCTATGATTAGAGCAGTGCATAGTGACTGTGGTGGTACCTGCTATTATTACAGCAGTGCATAGTGACTGTGGTGGTACCGGCTATGATTACAGCAGAGCATACTGACTGTTGTGGTACCTGCTATGACAACAGCAGTGCATACTGACTGTGGTGGGACCAGCTATGATTACAGTAGTGCATACTGACTGTGGTGGTACCTGCTATGATTACAGTAGTGCATAATTTGGTGGTACCTGCTATGATTACAGCAGTGCATACTGACTGTGGTGGTACCTGCTATGATTGCAGCAGTGCATATTGTGGTGGTAACTGCTATGATTACAGCAGTGCATAGTGACTCTGGTGGTACCTGCTATGATTACAGCACTGCATAGTGACTGTGGTGGTACCTGCTATTATAACACTAGTGCATACTGACTGTGGTGTCACCTGCTATGATTAAAGCAGTGCATACTCACTGTGGTGGTACCTGCTATGATTACAGCAGTGTATACTGACTGTGGTTACCTGCTATGATCACAGCAGTGCATACTGACTGTGGTGGGACCAGCTATGCTTACAGTAGTACATAATGACTGTGGTGTCACCTGCTATGATTACAGCAGTGCATACTGACTGTGGTGGGACCTGCTATAATGACAGCAGTGCATACTGACTGTGGTGGCACCTGCTATGATTACAGCAGTGCTTACTGACTGTGGTGGTACCTGCTATGATTACAGCAGTGCATACTGACTGTGGTGGTACCTGCTATGATTACAGTAGTGCATACTGAATGTGGTGGTACCTGCTATGATTGCAGCAGTGCAAACTGACTGTGGTGGTACCGGCTATGATTACAGCAGAGCATACTGACTGTTGTGGTACCTGCTATGACAACAGCAGTGCATACTGACTGTGGTGGGACCAGCTATGATTACAGTAGTGCATACTGACTGTGGTGGTACCTGCTATGATTACAGTAGTGCATATTGTGGTGGTACCTGCTATGATTACAGCAGTGCATACTGACTGTGGTGGTACCTGCTATGATTGCAGCAGTGCATATTGTGGTGGTAACTGCTATGATTACAGCAGTGCATAGTGACTCTGGTGGTACCTGCTATGATTACAGCACTGCATAGTGACTGTGGTGGTACCTGCTATTATAACACTAGTGCATACTGACTGTGGTGTCACCTGCTATGATTAAAGCAGTGCATACTCACTGTGGTGGTACCTGCTTTGATTACAGCAGTGTTTACTGACTGTGGTTACCTGCTATGATCACAGCAGTGCATACTGACTGTGGTGGGACCAGCTATGCTTACAGTAGTACATACTGACTGTGGTGTCACCTGCTATGATTACAGCAGTGCATAATGACTGTGGTGGTACGTGCTATGACAATAGCATTGCATACTGACTGTGGTGGGACCTGCTATAATGACAGCAGTGCATACTGACTGTGGTGGCACCTGCTATGATTACAGCAGTGCTTACTGACTGTGGTGGTACCTGCTATGATTACAGCAGTGCATACTGACTGTGGTGGCACCTTTTATTATTGCAGCAGTGCATATTGTGGTCGTACCTGCTATGATTAGAGCAGTGCATAGTGACTGTGGTGGTACCTGCTATTATTACAGCAGTGCATAGTGACTGTGGTGGTACCTGCTATGATTACATCTGTGCATAGTGACTGTGGTGGTACCTGCTATGATTACAGCAGTGCATACTGACTGTAGTGGTACCTGCTATGATTACAGCAGTGCATAGTGACTGTGGTGGTACCTGCTATGATTACAGCTGTGCATAGTGACTGTGGTGGTACCTGCTATGATTACAGCAGTGCATACTGACTGTAGTGGTACCTGCTATGATTACAACAGTGGAAACTACTGTGGTGGTACCTGCTGTGATTACAGCAGTGCATATTGTGGTATGTACCTGCTATGATTACAGCAGTGCATACTGACTGTGGTGGTACCTGCTATGATAACAGCAGTGCATACTGACTGTGGTGGGACCTGCAATAATGAAAGCAGTGCATACTGACTGTGGTGGTACCTGCTATGATTACAGCAGTGCATACTGACTGTGGTGGTACCTGCTATGATTACAGCAGTGCATACTGAATGTAGTGGTACCTGCTATGATTGCAGCAGTGCATACTGACTGTGGTGGTACCTTCTATGATTACAGCACTGCATAGTGACTGTGCTGGTACCTGCTATGATTACAAGAGTGCATAGTGACTGTGGTGGTACCTGCTATGATTATAGCAGTGCATACTGACTGTGGTGGTACCTGCTATGATTATAGCAGTGCATACAGAATGTGGTGGTACCTGCTATGATTACAGCACTGCATAGTGACTGTGGTGGTACCTGCTATGATTACAGGAGTGCATAGTGACTGTGGTGGTACCTGCTATGATTACAGCAGTGCATACTGACTGTTGTGGTACCTGCTATGATAACAGCAGTGCATACTGACTGTGGTGGGACCAGCTATGATTACAGTAGTGCATACTGACTGTGGTGGTACCTGCTATGATAGCAGCAGTGCATATTGTGGTGGTACCTGCTATGATTACAGCAGTGCATAGTGACTGTGGTGGTACCTGCTATGATTACAGCACTGCATAGTGACTGTGGTGATACCTGCTATGATTACAGCAGTGCATAGTGAATGTGGTGGTACCTGCTATTATTACACTAGTGCATACTGACTGTGGTGTCACCTGCTATGATTACAGCAGTGCATACTGACTGTGGTGGTACCTGCTATGATTACAGCAGTGTATACTGACTGTGTTGGTACCTGCTATGATCACAGCAGTGCATACTGACTGTGGTGGGACCAGCTATGCTTACAGTATTACATACTGACTGTGGTGTCACCTGCAATGATTACATCAGTCCATACTGACTGTGGTGGTACCTCCTATGATTACAGCAGTGCATACTGACTGTGGTGGTACCTGCTATGATTACAACAGTGGAAACTTCTGTGGTGGTGCCTGCTGTGATTACAGCTGTGCATATTGTGCTATGTACCTGCTATGATTACAGCAGTGCATACTGACTGTGGTGGTACCTGTTATGATAACAGCAGTGCATACTGACTGTGGTGGGACCTGCTATAATGAAAGCAGTGCATATTGACTGTGGTGGTACCTGCTATGATTACAGCAGTGCATACTGACTGTGGTGGTACCTGCTATTATTACAGCAGTGCATACTGAATGTGGTGGTACCTGCTATGATTGCAGCAGTGCATACTGACTGTGGCGGTACCTGCTATGATTACAGCAGTGCATACTGACTGTGGTGGTACCTTCTATGATTACAGCACTGCATAGTGACTGTGGTGGTACCTGCTATTATAACACTAGTGCATACTGACTGTGGTGTCACCTGCTATGATTAAAGCAGTGCATACTCACTGTGGTGGTACCTGCTATGATTACAGCAGTGTATACTGACTGTGGTTACCTGCTATGATCACAGCAGTGCATACTGACTGTGGTGGGACCAGCTATGCTTACAGTAGTACATACTGACTGTGGTGTCACCTGCTATGATTACAGCAGTGCATAATGACTGTGGTGGTACGTGCTATGACAATAGCATTGCATACTGACTGTGGTGGGACCTGCTATAATGATAGCAGTGCATACTGACTGTGGTGGCACCTGCTATGATTACAGCAGTGCTTACTGACTGTGGTGGTACCTGCTATGATTACAGCAGTGCATACTGACTGTGGTGGCACCTTTTATGATTGCAGCAGTGCATATTGTGGTCGTACCTGCTATGATTAGAGCAGTGCATAGTGACTGTGGTGGTACCTGCTATGACAACAGCAGTGCATACTGACTGTGGTGGGACCAGCTATGATTACAGTAGTGCATACTGACTGTGGTGGTACCTGCTATGATTACAGTAGTGCATATTGTGGTGGTACCTGCTATGATTACAGCAGTGCATACTGACTGTGGTGGTACCTGCTATGATTGCAGCACTGCATATTGTGGTGGTAACTGCTATGATTACAGCACTGCATAGTGACTGTGGTGGTACCTGCTATGATTACAGCAGTGCATAGTGAATGTGGTGGTACCTGCTATTATTACACTAGTGCATACTGACTGTGGTGTCACCTGCTATGATTACAGCAGTGCATACTGACTGTGGTGGTACCTGCTATGATTACAGCAGTGTATACTGACTGTGTTGGTACCTGCTATGATCACAGCAGTGCATACTGACTGTGGTGGGACCAGCTATGCTTACAGTATTACATACTGACTGTGGTGTCACCTGCAATGATTACATCAGTCCATACTGACTGTGGTGGTACCTCCTATGATTACAGCAGTGCATACTGACTGTGGTGGTACCTGCTATGATTACAACAGTGGAAACTTCTGTGGTGGTGCCTGCTGTGATTACAGCTGTGCATATTGTGCTATGTACCTGCTATGATTACAGCAGTGCATACTGACTGTGGTGGTACCTGTTATGATAACAGCAGTGCTTACTGACTGTGGTGGGACCTGCTATAATGAAAGCAGTGCATATTGACTGTGGTGGTACCTGCTATGATTACAGCAGTGCATACTGACTGTGGTGGTACCTGCAATTATTACAGCAGTGCATACTGAATGTGGTGGTACCTGCTATGATTGCAGCAGTGCATACTGACTGTGGCGGTACCTGCTATGATTACAGCAGTGCATACTGACTGTGGTGGTACCTGCTATGATTACAGCACTGCATAGTGACTGTGGTGGTACCTGCTATTATAACACTAGTGCATACTGACTGTGGTGTCACCTGCTATGATTAAAGCAGTGCATACTCACTGTGGTGGTACCTGCTATGATCACAGCAGTGCATACTGACTGTGGTGGGACCAGCTATGCTTACAGTAGTACATACTGACTGTGGTGTCACCTGCTATGATTACAGCAGTGCATAATGACTGTGGTGGTACGTGCTATGACAATAGCATTGCATACTGACTGTGGTGGGACCTGCTATAATGACAGCAGTGCATACTGACTGTGGTGGCACCTGCTATGATTACAGCAGTGCTTACTGACTGTGGTGGTACCTGCTATGATTACAGCAGTGCATACTGACTGTGGTGGCACCTTTTATTATTGCAGCAGTGCATATTGTGGTCATACCTGCTATGATTAGAGCAGTGCATAGTGACTGTGGTGGTACCTGCTATGATTACATATGTGCATAGTGACTGTGGTGGTACCTGCTATGATTACAGCAGTGCATACTGACTGTAGTGGTACCTGCTATGATTACAACAGTGGAAACTACTGTGGTGGTACCTGCTGTGATTACAGCAGTGCATATTGTGGTATGTACCTGCTATGATTACAGCAGTGCATACTGACTGTGGTGGTACCTGCTATGATAACAGCAGTGCTTACTGACTGTGGTGGGACCTGCAATAATGAAAGCAGTGCATACTGACTGTGGTGGTACCTGCTATGATTACAGCAGTGCATACTGACTGTGGTGGTACCTGCTATGATTACAGCAGTGCATACTGAATGTAGTGGTACCTGCAATGATTGCAGCAGTGCATACTGACTGTGGTGGTACCTTCTATGATTACAGCACTGCATAGTGACTGTGCTGGTACCTGCTATGATTACAAGAGTGCATAGTGACTGTGGTGGTACCTGCTATGATTATAGCAGTGCATACTGACTGTGGTGGTACCTGCTCTGATTATAGCAGTGCATACAGAATGTGGTGGTACCTGCTATGATTACAGCACTGCATAGTGACTGTGGTGGTACCTGCTATGATTACAGGAGTGCATAGTGACTGTGGTGGTACCTGCTATGAATACAGCAGTGCATACTGACTGTGGTGGTACCTGCTATGATTATAGCAGTGCATACTGAATGTGGTGGTACCTGCTATGGTTGCAGCAGTGCATACTGACTGTGGTGGTACCTGCTATGATTACAGCAGTGCATACTGACTGTTGTGGTACCTGCTATGATAACAGCAGTGCATACTGACTGTGGTGGGACCAGCTATGATTACAGTAGTGCATACTGACTGTGGTGGTACCTGCTGTGATAGCAGCAGTGCATATTGTGGTGGTACCTGCTATGATTACAGCAGTGCATAGTGACTGTGGTGGTACCTGCTATGATTACAGCACTGCATAGTGACTGTGGTGGTACCTGCTATGATTACAGCAGTGCATAGTGAATGTGGTGGTACCTGCTATTATTACACTAGTGCATACTGACTGTGGTGTCACCTGCTATGATTACAGCAGTGCATACTGACTGTGGTGGTACCTGCTATGATTACAGCAGTGTATACTGACTGTGTTGGTACCTGCTATGATCACAGCAGTGCATACTGACTGTGGTGGGACCAGCTATGCTTACAGTATTACATACTGACTGTGGTGTCACCTGCAATGATTACATCAGTCCATACTGACTGTGGTGGTACCTCCTATGATTACAGCAGTGCATACTGACTGTGGTGGTACCTGCTATGATTACAACAGTGGAAACTTCTGTGGTGGTGCCTGCTGTGATTACAGCTGTGCATATTGTGCTATGTACCTGCTATGATTACAGCACTGCATACTGACTGTGGTGGTACCTGTTATGATAACAGCGGTGCATACTGACTGTGGTGGGACCTGCTATAATGAAAGCAGTGCATATTGACTGTGGTGGTACCTGCTATGATTACAGCAGTGCATACTGACTGTGGTGGTACCTGCTATTATTACAGCAGTGCATACTGAATGTGGTGGTACCTGCTATGATTGCAGCAGTGCATACTGACTGTGGCGGTACCTGCTATGATTACAGCAGTGCATACTGACTGTGGTGGTACCTGCTATGATTACAGCACTGCATAGTGACTGTGGTGGTACCTGCTATTATAACACTAGTGCATACTGACTGTGGTGCCACCTGCTATGATTAAAGCAGTGCATACTCACTGTGGTGGTACCTGCTATGATTACAGCAGTGTATACTGACTGTGGTTACCTGCTATGATCACAGCAGTGCATACTGACTGTGGTGGGACCAGCTATGCTTACAGTAGTACATACTGACTGTGGTGTCACCTGCTATGATTACAGCAGTGCATAATGACTGTGGTGGTATGTGCTATGACAATAGCATTGCATACTGACTGTGGTGGGACCTGCTATAATGACAGCAGTGCATACTGACTGTGGTGGCACCTGCTATGATTACAGCAGTGCTTACTGACTGTGGTGGTACCTGCTATGATTACAGCAGTGCATACTGACTGTGGTGGCACCTTTCATGATTGCAGCAGTGCATATTGTGGTCGTACCTGCTATGATTAGAGCAGTGCATAGTGACTGTGGTGGTACCTGCTATTATTACAGCAGTGCATAGTGACTGTGGTGGTACCTGCTATGATTACAGCTGTGCATAGTGACTGTGGTGGTACCTGCTATGATTACAGCAGTGCATACTGACTGTAGTGGTACCTGCTATTATTACAGCAGTGCATAGTGACTGTGGTGGTACCTGCTATGATTACAGCTGTGCATAGTGACTGTGGTGGTACCTGCTATGATTACAGCAGTGCATACTGACTGTAGTGGTACCTGCTATGATTACAGCAGTGCATAGTGAATGTGGTGGTACCTGCTATTATTACACTAGTGCATACTGACTGTGGTGTCACCTGCTATGATTACAGCAGTGCATACTGACTGTGGTGGTACCTGCTATGATTACAGCAGTGTATACTGACTGTGTTGGTACCTGCTATGATCACAGCAGTGCATACTGACTGTGGTGGGACCAGCTATGCTTACAGTATTACATACTGACTGTGGTGTCACCTGCAATGATTACATCAGTCCATACTGACTGTGGTGGTACCTCCTATGATTACAGCAGTGCATACTGACTGTGGTGGTACCTGCTATGATTACAACAGTGGAAACTTCTGTGGTGGTGCCTGCTGTGATTACAGCTGTGCATATTGTGCTATGTACCTGCTATGATTACAGCACTGCATACTGACTGTGGTGGTACCTGTTATGATAACAGCGGTGCATACTGACTGTGGTGGGACCTGCTATAATGAAAGCAGTGCATATTGACTGTGGTGGTACCTGCTATGATTACAGCAGTGCATACTGACTGTGGTGGTACCTGCTATTATTACAGCAGTGCATACTGAATGTGGTGGTACCTGCTATGATTGCAGCAGTGCATACTGACTGTGGCGGTACCTGCTATGATTACAGCAGTGCATACTGACTGTGGTGGTACCTGCTATGATTACAGCACTGCATAGTGACTGTGGTGGTACCTGCTATTATAACACTAGTGCATACTGACTGTGGTGCCACCTGCTATGATTAAAGCAGTGCATACTCACTGTGGTGGTACCTGCTATGATTACAGCAGTGTATACTGACTGTGGTTACCTGCTATGATCACAGCAGTGCATACTGACTGTGGTGGGACCAGCTATGCTTACAGTAGTACATACTGACTGTGGTGTCACCTGCTATGATTACAGCAGTGCATAATGACTGTGGTGGTACGTGCTATGACAATAGCATTGCATACTGACTGTGGTGGGACCTGCTATAATGACAGCAGTGCATACTGACTGTGGTGGCACCTGCTATGACTACAGCAGTGCTTACTGACTGTGGTGGTACCTGCTATGATTACAGCAGTGCATACTGACTGTGGTGGCACCTTTCATGATTGCAGCAGTGCATATTGTGGTCGTACCTGCTATGATTAGAGCAGTGCATAGTGACTGTGGTGGTACCTGCTATGATTACAGCAGTGTATACTGACTGTGTTGGTACCTGCTATGATCACAGCAGTGCATACTGACTGTGGTGGGACCAGCTATGCTTACAGTATTACATACTGACTGTGGTGTCACCTGCAATGATTACATCAGTCCATACTGACTGTGGTGGTACCTCCTATGATTACAGCAGTGCATACTGACTGTGGTGGTACCTGCTATGATTACAACAGTGGAAACTTCTGTGGTGGTGCCTGCTGTGATTACAGCTGTGCATATTGTGCTATGTACCTGCTATGATTACAGCACTGCATACTGACTGTGGTGGTACCTGTTATGATAACAGCGGTGCATACTGACTGTGGTGGGACCTGCTATAATGAAAGCAGTGCATATTGACTGTGGTGGTACCTGCTATGATTACAGCAGTGCATACTGACTGTGGTGGTACCTGCTATTATTACAGCAGTGCATACTGAATGTGGTGGTACCTGCTATGATTGCAGCAGTGCATACTGACTGTGGCGGTACCTGCTATGATTACAGCAGTGCATACTGACTGTGGTGGTACCTGCTATGATTACAGCACTGCATAGTGACTGTGGTGGTACCTGCTATTATAACACTAGTGCATACTGACTGTGGTGCCACCTGCTATGATTAAAGCAGTGCATACTCACTGTGGTGGTACCTGCTATGATTACAGCAGTGTATACTGACTGTGGTTACCTGCTATGATCACAGCAGTGCATACTGACTGTGGTGGGACCAGCTATGCTTACAGTAGTACATACTGACTGTGGTGTCACCTGCTATGATTACAGCAGTGCTTACTGACTGTGGTGGTACCTGCTATGATTACAGTAGTGCATATTGTGGTGGTACCTGCTATGATTACAGCAGTGCATACTGACTGTGGTGGTACCTGCTATGATTGCAGCAGTGCATATTGTGGTGGTAACTGCTATGATTACAGCAGTGCATAGTGACTCTGGTGGTACCTGCTATGATTACAGCACTGCATAGTGACTGTGGTGGTACCTGCTATTATAACACTAGTGCATACTGACTGTGGTGTCACCTGCTATGATTAAAGCAGTGCATACTCACTGTGGTGGTACCTGCTTTGATTACAGCAGTGTTTACTGACTGTGGTTACCTGCTATGATCACAGCAGTGCATACTGACTGTGGTGGGACCAGCTATGCTTACAGTAGTACATACTGACTGTGGTGTCACCTGCTATGATTACAGCAGTGCATAATGACTGTGGTGGTACGTGCTATGACAATAGCATTGCATACTGACTGTGGTGGGACCTGCTATAATGACAGCAGTGCATACTGACTGTGGTGGCACCTGCTATGATTACAGCAGTGCTTACTGACTGTGGTGGTACCTGCTATGATTACAGCAGTGCATACTGACTGTGGTGGCACCTTTTATTATTGCAGCAGTGCATATTGTGGTCGTACCTGCTATGATTAGAGCAGTGCATAGTGACTGTGGTGGTACCTGCTATTATTACAGCAGTGCATAGTGACTGTGGTGGTACCTGCTATGATTACATCTGTGCATAGTGACTGTGGTGGTACCTGCTATGATTACAGCAGTGCATACTGACTGTAGTGGTACCTGCTATGATTACAGCAGTGCATAGTGACTGTGGTGGTACCTGCTATGATTACAGCTGTGCATAGTGACTGTGGTGGTACCTGCTATGATTACAGCAGTGCATACTGACTGTAGTGGTACCTGCTATGATTACAACAGTGGAAACTACTGTGGTGGTACCTGCTGTGATTACAGCAGTGCATATTGTGGTATGTACCTGCTATGATTACAGCAGTGCATACTGACTGTGGTGGTACCTGCTATGATAACAGCAGTGCATACTGACTGTGGTGGGACCTGCAATAATGAAAGCAGTGCATACTGACTGTGGTGGTACCTGCTATGATTACAGCAGTGCATACTGACTGTGGTGGTACCTGCTATGATTACAGCAGTGCATACTGAATGTAGTGGTACCTGCTATGATTGCAGCAGTGCATACTGACTGTGGTGGTACCTTCTATGATTACAGCACTGCATAGTGACTGTGCTGGTACCTGCTATGATTACAAGAGTGCATAGTGACTGTGGTGGTACCTGCTATGATTATAGCAGTGCATACTGACTGTGGTGGTACCTGCTATGATTATAGCAGTGCATACAGAATGTGGTGGTACCTGCTATGATTACAGCACTGCATAGTGACTGTGGTGGTACCTGCTATGATTACAGGAGTGCATAGTGACTGTGGTGGTACCTGCTATGATTACAGCAGTGCATACTGACTGTGGTGGTACCTGCTATGATTATAGCAGTGCATACTGAATGTGGTGGTACCTGCTATGGTTGCAGCAGTGCATACTGACTGTGGTGGTACCTGCTATGATTACAGCAGTGCATACTGACTGTTGTGGTACCTGCTATGATAACAGCAGTGCATACTGACTGTGGTGGGACCAGCTATGATTACAGTAGTGCATACTGACTGTGGTGGTACCTGCTATGATAGCAGCAGTGCATATTGTGGTGGTACCTGCTATGATTACAGCAGTGCATAGTGACTGTGGTGGTACCTGCTATGATTACAGCACTGCATAGTGACTGTGGTGATACCTGCTATGATTACAGCAGTGCATAGTGAATGTGGTGGTACCTGCTATTATTACACTAGTGCATACTGACTGTGGTGTCACCTGCTATGATTACAGCAGTGCATACTGACTGTGGTGGTACCTGCTATGATCACAGCAGTGCATACTGACTGTGGTGGGACCAGCTATGCTTACAGTATTACATACTGACTGTGGTGTCACCTGCAATGATTACATCAGTCCATACTGACTGTGGTGGTACCTCCTATGATTACAGCAGTGCATACTGACTGTGGTGGTACCTGCTATGATTACAACAGTGGAAACTTCTGTGGTGGTGCCTGCTGTGATTACAGCTGTGCATATTGTGCTATGTACCTGCTATGATTACAGCAGTGCATACTGACTGTGGTGGTACCTGTTATGATAACAGCAGTGCATACTGACTGTGGTGGGACCTGCTATAATGAAAGCAGTGCATATTGACTGTGGTGGTACCTGCTATGATTACAGCAGTGCATACTGACTGTGGTGGTACCTGCTATTATTACAGCAGTGCATACTGAATGTGGTGGTACCTGCTATGATTGCAGCAGTGCATACTGACTGTGGCGGTACCTGCTATGATTACAGCAGTGCATACTGACTGTGGTGGTACCTTCTATGATTACAGCACTGCATAGTGACTGTGGTGGTACCTGCTATTATAACACTAGTGCATACTGACTGTGGTGTCACCTGCTATGATTAAAGCAGTGCATACTCACTGTGGTGGTACCTGCTATGATTACAGCAGTGTATACTGACTGTGGTTACCTGCTATGATCACAGCAGTGCATACTGACTGTGGTGGGACCAGCTATGCTTACAGTAGTACATACTGACTGTGGTGTCACCTGCTATGATTACAGCAGTGCATAATGACTGTGGTGGTACGTGCTATGACAATAGCATTGCATACTGACTGTGGTGGGACCTGCTATAATGATAGCAGTGCATACTGACTGTGGTGGCACCTGCTATGATTACAGCAGTGCTTACTGACTGTGGTGGTACCTGCTATGATTACAGCAGTGCATACTGACTGTGGTGGCACCTTTTATGATTGCAGCAGTGCATATTGTGGTCGTACCTGCTATGATTAGAGCAGTGCATAGTGACTGTGGTGGTACCTGCTATGACAACAGCAGTGCATACTGACTGTGGTGGGACCAGCTATGATTACAGTAGTGCATACTGACTGTGGTGGTACCTGCTATGATTACAGTAGTGCATATTGTGGTGGTACCTGCTATGATTACAGCAGTGCATACTGACTGTGGTGGTACCTGCTATGATTGCAGCACTGCATATTGTGGTGGTAACTGCTATGATTACAGCACTGCATAGTGACTGTGGTGGTACCTGCTATGATTACAGCAGTGCATAGTGAATGTGGTGGTACCTGCTATTATTACACTAGTGCATACTGACTGTGGTGTCACCTGCTATGATTACAGCAGTGCATACTGACTGTGGTGGTACCTGCTATGATTACAGCAGTGTATACTGACTGTGTTGGTACCTGCTATGATCACAGCAGTGCATACTGACTGTGGTGGGACCAGCTATGCTTACAGTATTACATACTGACTGTGGTGTCACCTGCAATGATTACATCAGTCCATACTGACTGTGGTGGTACCTCCTATGATTACAGCAGTGCATACTGACTGTGGTGGTACCTGCTATGATTACAACAGTGGAAACTTCTGTGGTGGTGCCTGCTGTGATTACAGCTGTGCATATTGTGCTATGTACCTGCTATGATTACAGCAGTGCATACTGACTGTGGTGGTACCTGTTATGATAACAGCAGTGCTTACTGACTGTGGTGGGACCTGCTATAATGAAAGCAGTGCATATTGACTGTGGTGGTACCTGCTATGATTACAGCAGTGCATACTGACTGTGGTGGTACCTGCAATTATTACAGCAGTGCATACTGAATGTGGTGGTACCTGCTATGATTGCAGCAGTGCATACTGACTGTGGCGGTACCTGCTATGATTACAGCAGTGCATACTGACTGTGGTGGTACCTGCTATGATTACAGCACTGCATAGTGACTGTGGTGGTACCTGCTATTATAACACTAGTGCATACTGACTGTGGTGTCACCTGCTATGATTAAAGCAGTGCATACTCACTGTGGTGGTACCTGCTATGATCACAGCAGTGCATACTGACTGTGGTGGGACCAGCTATGCTTACAGTAGTACATACTGACTGTGGTGTCACCTGCTATGATTACAGCAGTGCATAATGACTGTGGTGGTACGTGCTATGACAATAGCATTGCATACTGACTGTGGTGGGACCTGCTATAATGACAGCAGTGCATACTGACTGTGGTGGCACCTGCTATGATTACAGCAGTGCTTACTGACTGTGGTGGTACCTGCTATGATTACAGCAGTGCATACTGACTGTGGTGGCACCTTTTATTATTGCAGCAGTGCATATTGTGGTCATACCTGCTATGATTAGAGCAGTGCATAGTGACTGTGGTGGTACCTGCTATGATTACATCTGTGCATAGTGACTGTGGTGGTACCTGCTATGATTACAGCAGTGCATACTGACTGTAGTGGTACCTGCTATGATTACAGCAGTGCATAGTGACTGTGGTGGTACCTGCAATGATTACAGCTGTGCATAGTGACTGTGGTGGTACCTGCTATGATTACAGCAGTGCATACTGACTGTAGTGGTACCTGCTATGATTACAACAGTGGAAACTACTGTGGTGGTACCTGCTGTGATTACAGCAGTGCATATTGTGGTATGTACCTGCTATGATTACAGCAGTGCATACTGACTGTGGTGGTACCTGCTATGATAACAGCAGTGCTTACTGACTGTGGTGGGACCTGCAATAATGAAAGCAGTGCATACTGACTGTGGTGGTACCTGCTATGATTACAGCAGTGCATACTGACTGTGGTGGTACCTGCTATGATTACAGCAGTGCATACTGAATGTAGTGGTACCTGCAATGATTGCAGCAGTGCATACTGACTGTGGTGGTACCTTCTATGATTACAGCACTGCATAGTGACTGTGCTGGTACCTGCTATGATTACAAGAGTGCATAGTGACTGTGGTGGTACCTGCTATGATTATAGCAGTGCATACTGACTGTGGTGGTACCTGCTCTGATTATAGCAGTGCATACAGAATGTGGTGGTACCTGCTATGATTACAGCACTGCATAGTGACTGTGGTGGTACCTGCTATGATTACAGGAGTGCATAGTGACTGTGGTGGTACCTGCTATGAATACAGCAGTGCATACTGACTGTGGTGGTACCTGCTATGATTATAGCAGTGCATACTGAATGTGGTGGTACCTGCTATGGTTGCAGCAGTGCATACTGACTGTGGTGGTACCTGCTATGATTACAGCAGTGCATACTGACTGTTGTGGTACCTGCTATGATAACAGCAGTGCATACTGACTGTGGTGGGACCAGCTATGATTACAGTAGTGCATACTGACTGTGGTGGTACCTGCTGTGATAGCAGCAGTGCATATTGTGGTGGTACCTGCTATGATTACAGCAGTGCATAGTGACTGTGGTGGTACCTGCTATGATTACAGCACTGCATAGTGACTGTGGTGGTACCTGCTATGATTACAGCAGTGCATAGTGAATGTGGTGGTACCTGCTATTATTACACTAGTGCATACTGACTGTGGTGTCACCTGCTATGATTACAGCAGTGCATACTGACTGTGGTGGTACCTGCTATGATTACAGCAGTGTATACTGACTGTGTTGGTACCTGCTATGATCACAGCAGTGCATACTGACTGTGGTGGGACCAGCTATGCTTACAGTATTACATACTGACTGTGGTGTCACCTGCAATGATTACATCAGTCCATACTGACTGTGGTGGTACCTCCTATGATTACAGCAGTGCATACTGAATGTGGTGGTACCTGCTATGATTGCAGCAGTGCATACTGACTGTGGCGGTACCTGCTATGATTACAGCAGTGCATACTGACTGTGGTGGTACCTGCTATGATTACAGCACTGCATAGTGACTGTGGTGGTACCTGCTATTATAACACTAGTGCATACTGACTGTGGTGCCACCTGCTATGATTAAAGCAGTGCATACTCACTGTGGTGGTACCTGCTATGATTACAGCAGTGTATACTGACTGTGGTTACCTGCTATGATCACAGCAGTGCATACTGACTGTGGTGGGACCAGCTATGCTTACAGTAGTACATACTGACTGTGGTGTCACCTGCTATGATTACAGCAGTGCATAATGACTGTGGTGGTACGTGCTATGACAATAGCATTGCATACTGACTGTGGTGGGACCTGCTATAATGACAGCAGTGCATACTGACTGTGGTGGCACCTGCTATGACTACAGCAGTGCTTACTGACTGTGGTGGTACCTGCTATGATTACAGCAGTGCATACTGACTGTGGTGGCACCTTTCATGATTGCAGCAGTGCATATTGTGGTCGTACCTGCTATGATTAGAGCAGTGCATAGTGACTGTGGTGGTACCTGCTATTATTACAGCAGTGCATAGTGACTGTGGTGGTACCTGCTATGATTACAGCTGTGCATAGTGACTGTGGTGGTACCTGCTATGATTACAGCAGTGCATACTGACTGTAGTGGTACCTGCTATGATTACAGCAGTGCATAGTGACTGTGGTGGTACCTGCTATGATTAAAGCAGTGCATACTCACTGTGGTGGTACCTGCTATGATTACAGCAGTGTATACTGACTGTGGTTACCTGCTATGATCACAGCAGTGCTAACTGACTGTAGTGGGACCAGCTATGCTTACAGTAGTACATACTGACTGTGGTGTCACCTGCTATGATTACAGCAGTGCATAATGACTGTGGTGGTACGTGCTATGACAATAGCATTGCATACTGACTGTGGTGGGACCTGCTATAATGACAGCAGTGCATACTGACTGTGGTGGCACCTGCTATGATTACAGCAGTGCTTACTGACTGTGGTGGTACCTGCTATGATAACAGCAGTGCATACTGACTATGGTGGGACCTGCAATAATGAAAGCAGTGCATACTGACTGTGGTGGTACCTGCTATGATTACAACAGTGCATACTGACTGTGGTGGTACCTGCTATGATTACAGCAGTGCATACTGAATGTAGTGGTACCTGCTATGATTGCAGCAGTGCATACTGACTGTGGTGGTACCTTCTATGATTACAGCACTGCATAGTGACTGTGCTGGTACCTGCTATGATTACAGCAGTGCATACTGACTGTTGTGGTACCTGCTATGATAACAGCAGTGCATACTGACTGTGGTGGTACCTGCTATGATTACAGCAGTGCATACTGACTGTTGTGGTACCTGCTATGATAACAGCAGTGCATACTGACTGTGGTGGGACCAGCTATGATTACAGCAGTGCATACTGACTGTGGTGGTACCTGCTATGATAGCAGCAGTGCATATTGTGGTGGTACCTGCTATGATTACAGCAGTGCATAGTGACTGTGGTGGTACCTGCTATGATTACAGCACTGCATAGTGACTGTGGTGGTACCTGCTATGATTACAGCAGTGCATAGTGAATGTGGTGGTACTTGCTATGATTACAGTAGTGCATAGTGACTGTGGTGGTACCTGCTATTATTACACTAGTGCATACTGACTGTGGTGTCACCTGCTATGATTACAGCAGTGCATACTGACTGTGGTGGTACCTGCTATGATTACAGCAGTGTATACTGACTGTGTTGGTACCTGCTATGATCACAGCAGTGCATACTGACTGTGGTGGGACCAGCTATGTTTACAGTATTACATACTGACTGTGGTGTCACCTGCAATGATTACATCAGTCCATACTGACTGTGGTGGTACTTGCTATGATTACAGCAGTGCATACTGACTGTGGTGGTACCTGCTATGATTACAGCAGTGCATACTGAATGTAGTGGTACCTGCTATGATTGCAGCAGTGCATACTGACTGTGGTGGTACCTGCTATGATTACAGCAGTGCATACTGACTGTGGTGGTACCTGCTATGATTACAGCACTGCATAGTGACTGTGGTGGTACCTGCTATTATAACACTAGTGCATACTGACTGTGGTGTCACCTGCTATGATTAAAGCAGTGCATACTCACTGTGGTGGTACCTGCTATGATTACAGCAGTGTATACTGACTGTGGTTACCTGCTATGATCACAGCAGTGCATACTGACTGTGGTGGGACCAGCTATGCTTACAGTAGTACATTCTGACTGTGGTGTCACCTGCTATGATTACAGCAGTGCATAATGACTGTGGTGGTACGTGCTATGACAATAGCATTGCATACTGACTGTGGTGGGACCTGCTATAATGACAGCAGTGCATACTGACTGTGGTGGCACCTGCTATGATTACTGCAGTGCTTACTGACTGTGGTGGTACCTGCTATGATTAGAGCAGTGCATACTGACTGTGGTGGCACCTTTTATGATTGCAGCAGTGCATATTGTGGTCGTACCTGCTATGATTAGAGCAGTGCATAGTGACTGTAGTGGTACCTGCTATTATTACAGCAGGGCATAGTGACTGTGGTGGTACCTGCTATGATTACAGCTGTGCATAGTGACTGTGGTGGTACCTGCTATGATTACAGCAGTGCATACTGACTGTAGTGGTACCTGCTATGATTACAGCAGTGCATAGTGACTGTGGTGGTACCTGCTATGATTACAGCAGTGCATACTGACTGTTGTGGTACCTGCTATGATAACAGCAGTGCATACTGACTGTGGTGGTACCTGCTATGATTACAGCAGTGCATACTGACTGTTGTGGTACCTGCTATGATAACAGCAGTGCATACTGACTGTGGTGGGACCAGCTATGATTACAGCAGTGCATACTGACTGTGGTGGTACCTGCTATGATAGCAGCAGTGCATATTGTGGTGGTACCTGCTATGATTACAGCAGTGCATAGTGACTGTGGTGGTACCTGCTATGATTACAGCACTGCATAGTGACTGTGGTGGTACCTGCTATGATTACAGCAGTGCATAGTGAATGTGGTGGTACTTGCTATGATTACAGCAGTGCATAGTGACTGTGGTGGTACCTGCTATTATTACACTAGTGCATACTGACTGTGGTGTCACCTGCTATGATTACAGCAGTGCATACTGACTGTGGTGGTACCTGCTATGATTACAGCAGTGTATACTGACTGTGTTGGTACCTGCTATGATCACAGCAGTGCATACTGACTGTGGTGGGACCAGCTATGCTTACAGTATTACATACTGACTGTGGTGTCACCTGCAATGATTACATCAGTCCATACTGACTGTGGTGGTACCTCCTATGATTACAGCAGTGCATACTGACTGTGGTGGTACCTGCTATGATTACAACAGTGGAAACTTCTGTGGTGGTGCCTGCTGTGATTACAGCTGTGCATATTGTGCTATGTACCTGCTATGATTACAGCAGTGCATACTGACTGTGGTGGTACCTGTTATGATAACAGCAGTGCATACTGACTGTGGTGGGACCTGCTATAATGAAAGCAGTGCATACTGAGTGTGGTGGTACCTGCTATGATTACAGCAGTGCATACTGACTGTGGTGGTACCTGCTATTATTACAGCAGTGCATACTGAATGTGGTGGTACCTGCTATGATTGCAGCAGTGCATACTGACTGTGGCGGTACCTGCTATGATTACAGCAGTGCATACTGACTGTGGTGGTAATTGCTATGATTACAGCACTGCATAGTGTCTGTGGTGGTACCTGCTATTATAACACTAGTGCATACTGACTGTGGTGTCACCTGCTATGATTAAAGCAGTGCATACTCACTGTAGTGGTACCTGCTATGATTACAGCAGTGTATACTGACTGTGGTTACCTGCTATGATCACAGCAGTGCATACTGACTGTGGTGGGACCAGCTATGCTTACAGTAGTACATACTGACTGTGGTGTCACCTGCTATGATTACAGCAGTGCATAATGACTGTGGTGGTACGTGCTATGACAATAGCATTGCATACTGACTGTGGTGGGACCTGCTATAATGACAGCAGTGCATACTGACTGTGGTGGCACCTGCTATGATTACAGCAGTGCTTACTGACTGTGGTGGTACCTGCTATGATTACAGCAGTGCATACTGACTGTGGTGGCACCTTTTATGATTGCAGCAGTGCATATTGTGGTCGTACCTGCTATGATTAGAGCAGTGCATAGTGACTGTGGTGGTACCTGCTATTATTACAGCTGTGCATAGTGACTGTGGTGGTACCTGCTATGATTACAGCTGTGCATAGTGACTGTGGTGGTACCTGCTATGATTACAGCAGTGCATACTGACTGTAGTGGTACCTGCTATGATTACAGCAGTGCATAGTGACTGTGGTGGTACCTGCTATGATTACAGCAGTGCATACTGACTGTTGTGGTACCTGCTATGATAACAGCAGTGCATACTGACTGTGGTGGTACCTGCTATGATTACAGCAGTGCATACTGACTGTTGTGGTACCTGCTATGATAACAGCAGTGCATACTGACTGTGGTGGGACCAGCTATGATTACAGTAGTGCATACTGACTGTGGTGGTACCTGCTATGATAGCAGCAGTGCATATTGTGGTGGTACCTGCTATGATTACAGCAGTGCATAGTGACTGTGGTGGTACCTGCTATGATTACAGCACTGCATAGTGACTGTGGTGGTACCTGCTATGATTACAGCAGTGCATAGTGAATGTGGTGGTACTTGCTATGATTACAGCAGTGCATAGTGACTGTGGTGGTACCTGCTATTATTACACTAGTGCATACTGACTGTGGTGTCACCTGCTATGATTTACAGCAGTGCATACTGACTGTGGTGGTACCTGCTATGATTACAGCAGTGTATACTGACTGTGTTGGTACCTGCTATGATCACAGCAGTGCATACTGACTGTGGTGGGACCAGCTATGCTTACAGTATTACATACTGACTGTGGTGTCACCTGCAATGATTACATCAGTCCATACTCACTGTGGTGGTACCTCCTATGATTACAGCAGTGCATACTGACTGTGGTGGTACCTGCTATGATTACAACAGTGGAAACTTCTGTGGTGGTGCCTGCTGTGATTACAGCTGTGCATATTGTGCTATGTACCTGCTATGATTACAGCAGTGCATACTGACTGTGGTGGTACCTGTTATGATAACAGCAGTGCATACTGACTGTGGTGGGACCTGCTATAATGAAAGCAGTGCATACTGACTGTGGTGGTACCTGCTATGATTACAGCAGTGCATACTGACTGTGGTGGTACCTGCTATGATTACAACAGTGGAAACTTCTGTGGTGGTGCCTGCTGTGATTACAGCTGTGCATATTGTGCTATGTACCTGCTATGATTACAGCAGTGCATACTGACTGTGGTGGTACCTGTTATGATAACAGGAGTGCATACTGACTGTGGTGGGACCTGCTATAATGAAAGCAGTGCATACTGACTGTGGTACCTGCTATGATTACAGCAGTGCATACTGACTGTGGTGGTACCTGCTATTATTACAGCAGTGCATACTGAATGTGGTGGTACCTGCTATGATTGCAGCAGTGCATACTGACTGTGGCGGTACCTGCTATGATTACAGCAGTGCATACTGACTGTGGTGGTACCTGCTATGATTACAGCACTGCATAGTGACTGTGGTGGTACCTGCTATTATAACACTAGTGCATACTGACTGTGGTGTCACCTGCTATGATTAAAGCAGTGCATACTCACTGTGGTGGTACCTGCTATGATTACAGCAGTGTATACTGACTGTGGTTACCTGCTATGATCACAGCAGTGCATACTGACTGTGGTGGGACCAGCTATGCTTACAGTAGTACATACTGACTGTGGTGTCACCTGCTATGATTACAGCAGTGCATAATGACTGTGGTGGTACGTGCTATGACAATAGCATTGCATACTGACTGTGGTGGGACCTGCTATAATGACAGCAGTGCATACTGACTGTGGTGGCACCTGCTATGATTACAGCAGTGCTTACTGACTGTGGTGGTACCTGCTATGATTACAGCAGTGCATACTGACTGTGGTGGCACCTTTTATGATTGCAGCAGTGCATATTGTGGTCGTACCTGCTATGATTAGAGCTGTGCATAGTGACTGTGGTGGTACCTGCTATTATTACAGCAGTGCATAGTGACTGTGGTGGTACCTGCTATGATTACAGCTGTGCATAGTGACTGTGGTGGTACCTGCTATGATTACAGCAGTGCATACTGACTGTAGTGGTACCTGCTATGATTACAGCAGTGCATAGTGACTGTGGTGGTACCTGCTATGATTACAGCTGTGCATAGTGACTGTGGTGGTACCTGCTATGATTACAGCAGTGCATACTGACTGTAGTGGTACCTGCTATGATTACAACAGTGGAAACTACTGTGGTGGTACCTGCTGTGATTACAGCAGTGCATATTGTGGTATGTACCTGCTATGATTACAGCAGTGCATACTGACTGTGGTGGTACCTGCTATGATAACAGCAGTGCATACTGACTGTGGTGGTACTTGCTATGATTACAGCAGTGCATACTGACTGTGGTGGTACCTGCTATGATTACAGCAGTGCATACTGAATGTAGTGGTACCTGCTATGATTGCAGCAGTGCATACTGACTGTGGTGGTACCTTCTATGATTACAGCACTGCATAGTGACTGTGCTGGTATCTGCTATGATTACAGGAGTGCATAGTGACTGTGGTGGTACCTGCTATGATTACAGCAGTGCATACTGACTGTGGTGGTACCTGCTATGATTATAGCAGTGCATACAGAATGTGGTGGTACCTGCTATGATTACAGCACTGCATAGTGACTGTGGTGGTACCTGCTATGATTACAGGAGTGCATAGTGACTGTGGTGGTACCTACTATGATTACAGCAGTGCATACTGACTGTGGTGGTACCTGCTATGATTATAGCAGTGCATACTGAATGTGGTGGTACCTGCTATGGTTGCAGCAGTGCATACTGACTGTGGTGGTACCTGCTATGATTACAGCAGTGCATACTGACTGTTGTGGTACCTGCTATGATAACAGCAGTGCATACTGACTGTGGTGGGACCAGCTATGATTACAGTAGTGCATACTGACTGTGGTGGTACCTGCTATGATAGCAGCAGTGCATATTGTGGTGGTACCTGCTATGATTACAGCAGTGCATAGTGACTGTGGTGGTACCTGCTATGATTACAGCACTGCATAGTGACTGTGGTGGTACCTGCTATGATTACAGCAGTGCATAGTGAATGTGGTGGTACTTTACTATGATTACAGCAGTGCATAGTGACTGTGGTGGTACCTGATATTATTACACTAGTGCATACTGACTGTGGTGTCACCTGCTATGATTACAGCAGTGCATACTGACTATGGTGGTACCTGCTATGATTACAGCAGTGTATACTGACTGTGTTGGTACCTGCTATGATCACAGCAGTGCATACTGACTGTGGTGGGACCAGCTATGCTTACAGTATTACATACTGACTGTGGTGTCACCTGCAATGATTACATCAGTCCACACTGACTGTGGTGGTACCTCCTATGATTACAGCAGTGCATACTGACTGTGGTGGTACCTGCTATGATTACAACAGAGGAAACTTCTGTGGTGGTACCTGTTATGATAACAGCAGTGCATACTGACTGTGGTGGGACCTGCTATAATGAAAGCAGTGCATACTGACTGTGGTGGTACCTGCTATGATTACAGCAGTGCATACTGACTGTGGTGGTACCTGCTATTATTACAGCAGTGCATACTGAATGTGGTGGTACCTGCTATGATTGCAGCAGTGCATACTGACTGGCAGGTACCTGCTATGATTACAGCAGTGCATACTGACTGTTGTGGTACCTGCTATGATAACAGCAGTGCATACTGACTGTGGTGGGACCAGCTATGATTACAGTAGTGCATACTGACTGTGGTGGTACCTGCTATAATTACAGTAGTGCATATTGTGGTGGTACCTGCTATGATTACAGCAGTGCATACTGACTGTGGTGGTACCTGCTATGATTACAGCAGTGCATACTGACTCTGGTGGTACCTGCTATGATTACAGCAGTGCATACTGACTGTGGTGGTACCTGCTATGATTACAGCACTGCATAGTGACTGTGGTGGTACCTGCTATGATTACAGCAGTGCATAGTGACTGTGGTGGTACCTGCTATGATTACAGCAGTGCATAGTGACTGTGGTGGTACCTGCTATGATTACAGCACTGCATAGTGACTGTGGTGGTACCTGCTATGATTACAGCAGTGCATAGTGAAT
Organism: Petromyzon marinus; assembly: GCF_048934315.1. NCBI lineage: Eukaryota > Metazoa > Chordata > Hyperoartia > Petromyzontiformes > Petromyzontidae > Petromyzon > Petromyzon marinus. The sequence continues at coordinate 182,238 of NW_027423098.1, forward strand.
GTGGTGGTACTTGCTATGATTACAGCAGTGCATAGTGACTGTGGTGGTACCTGCTATTATTACACTAGTGCATACTGACTGTGGTGTCACCTGCTATGATTACAGCAGTGCATACTGACTGTGGTGGTACCTGCTATGATTACAGCAGTGTATACTGACTGTGTTGGTACCTGCTATGATCACAGCAGTGCATACTGACTGTGGTGGGACCAGCTATGCTTACAGTAGTACATACTGACTGTGGTGTCACCTGTTATGAATACATCTGTCCATACTCACTGTGGTGGTACCTTCTATGATTCCAGCAGTGCATACTGACTGTGGTGGTACCTGCTATGATTACAACAGTGGAAACTTCTGTGGTGGTACCTGCTGTGATTACAGCAGTGCATATTGTGGTATGTACCTGCTATGATTACAGCAGTGCATACTGACTGTGGTGGTACCTGCTATGATTTCAGCAGTGCATACTGACTGTGGTGGTACCTGCTATGATTACAGCAGTGCATACTGAATGTGGTGGTACCTGCTATGATTACAGCACTGCATAGTGACTGTGGTGGTATCTGCTATGATTACAGCAGTGCATAGTGAATGTGGTGGTACTTGCTATGATTACAGCAGTGCATAGTGACTGTGGTGGTACCTGCTATTATTACACTAGTGCATACTGACTGTGGTGTCACCTGCTATGATTACAGCAGTGCATACTGACTGTGGTGGTACCTGCTAAGATTACAGCAGTGTATACTGACTGTGTTGGTACCTGCTATGATCACAGCAGTGCATACTGACTGTGGTGGGACCAGCTATGCTTACATTAGTACATACTGACTGTGGTGTCACCTGCTATGATTACATCAGTCCGTACTCACTGTGGTGGTACCTCCTATGATTACAGCAGTGCATACTGACTGTGGTGGTACCTGCTATGATTACAACAGTGGAAACTTCTGTGGTGGTACCTGCTGTGATTACAGCAGTGCATATTGTGGTATGTACCTGCTATGATTACAGCAGTGCATACTGACTGTGGTCGTACCTGCTATGATAACAGCAGTGCATACTGACTGTGGTGGTACCTGCTATTATTACAGCAGTGCATACTGAATGTGGTGGTACCTGCTATGATTACAGCAGTGCATACTGACTGTGGTGGTACCTGCTATGATTACAGCAGTGCATACTGACTGTGGTGGTACCTACTATGATTACAGCAGTGCATACTGACTGTGGTGGTACCTGCTATGATTACAGCACTGCATAGTGACTGTGGTGGTACCTGCTATGATTACAGCAGTGCATAGTGACTGTGGTGGTACCTGCTATGATTACAGCTGTGCATAGTGACTGTGGTGGTACCTGCTATGATTACAGCAGTGCATACTGACTGTGGTGGTACCTGCTATGATTACAGCAGTGCATAGTGACTGTGGTAGAACCTCCTATGATTACAGCAGTGCATACTGACTGTGGTGTTACCTGCTATGATTACAACAGTGTATACTGACTGTGGTGGTACCTGCTATGATCTCAGCAATGCATACTGACTGTGGTGGGACCAGCTGTGCTTACAGTAGTACATACTAACTGTGGTGTCACCTGCTATGCTCGGGGTGCCCGGGGGTGCCCGGGGGTGCTCGGGGTGCCGGGGGTGCCCGGGGGTGCTCGGGGTGCCCGGGGGAGCCCGGGCGTGCTAGGGGTGCCCGGGGGTGCTCGGGGGTGGTCGGGATGCCCGGGGGTGCCCGGGGGTGCTCGGGGGTGCCGGGGGTGCTCGGGATGCCCTGGGGTGCCCGGGGGTGCCCGGGGGTGCTTGCGGTGCCCGGGGGTGCCCGGGCGTGCTCGCGGGTGCTCGGGGGTGCGCGGGGGTGCCCGGGGGTGCTCGGGGGTGCCCGGGGGTGCTCGGGGTGCCCGGGGGTTCCCGGGGGTGCTCGGGGTGCACAGGGGTGCCCGGGGGTGCCCGGGGGTGCTCGGGGTGCCCGGGGGTGCTCTGGGTGCTATTGGGTGCCCGCTGGTGCTCGGGGGTGCTCGGGGTGCCCGGGGGAGACCGGGGGTGTTCGGGTTGCCCGGGGGTGCCCGGGGGAGCTCGGGGTGCCCGGGGGTGCCCGGGGGTGCTCGGGGTGCCCGGGGGTGCCCGGGGGTGCTCGGGGTGCCCGGGGGTGCCCGGGGGTGCTCGGGGTGCCCGGGGGTGCCCGGGGGTGCCCGGGGGTGCTCGGGGTGCCGGGGGTGCCCGGGGGTGCTCGGGGTGCCCGGGGGAGCCCGGGGGTGCTCGGGGTGCCCGGGGGTGCCCGGGGGTGCTCGGGGGTGGTCGGGATGCCCGGGGGGTGCCCGGGGTGCTCGGCGGTGCCGGGGGTGCTCGGGATGCCCGGGGGTGACCGGGGGTACCCGGGGGTGCTCGGGGTGCCCAGGGGTGCTCATGGGTGCTCGGGGGTGCCCGGGGTGCCCGGGGGTGCTCGGGGTGCCCGGGGGTGCCCGGGGGTGTTCCGGGGTGCTCGGGGTGCCCGAGGGTGCTCGGGGGTGCCCGGGGTGCCCGGGGGTGCTCGGGGTGCCCGGGTGTGCCCGGGGGTGTTCGGGGGTGCTCGGGGTGCCCGAGGGTGCTCGGGGTGCCGGGGGTGCCCGGGGGTGCTCGGGGTGCCCGGGGGTGCCCGGGGGTGCTCGGCGTGCCCGGAGGTGCCCGGGGGTTTTCGGGGTGCCCGGGGGTGCCCGGGGGTGCTCGGGGTGCCCGGGGGTGCTCTGGGTGCCCGAGGGTGCCCGGGGGTGCACGGAGTGCCCGGGGGTGCCGGGGGGTGCTCGGGGTGCCCGGGGGTGCCCGGGGGTGCTCGGGGTGCCCGGGGGTGCCCGTTGGTGCTCGGGGGTGCTCGGGGTGCCCGGGGGTGCCCGGGGGTGCCCGGGGGTGCTCGGGGTGCCCGCGGTGCACGGGGGTGCTCTGGGTGCCCGGGGGTGCGCGGGGGTGCTCGGGGTGCCCGGGGGTGCCCAGGGGTGCTCAGGGTGCCCGGGGGTGTCCGGGGCTCCACGGGGTGCCCGGGGGTGCCCGGGGGTTTTCTGGGTGCCCGGGGGTGCCCGGGGGTGCTCGGGGTGCCCGGGGGTGGTCGGGGTGCCCGGGGGTGCCCGTGGGTTTTCGGGGTGCCCGGGGGTGCCCGGGGGTGCTCGGGGTGCCCGGGGGTGCCCGGGGGTGCCCGGGGGTGCTCGGGGCTGCCCGGGGGAGCACGGGGTGCCCGGGGGTGCCCGGGGGTGCTCGGCGGTGCTCGGGGGTGCTCGGGGGTGCCCGTTGGTGCTCGGGGTGCCCGGTGGTGCCCGGGGGTGCTCGGGGGTGCCCGGGGGTGCCCCGGGGTGCTCGGGTTGCCCGGGGGTGCACGGGGGTGCTCGGGGTGCCAGGGGTTGCCCGGGGGTGCTCGTGGTGCCCGGGGGTGGCCGGGGGTGCTCGGGGGTGCTCGGGGGTGCGCGGGGGTGACCGGGGGTGCTCGGGGGTGCCCGGGGATGCCCGGGGGTGCTCGGGGTGCGCGGGGGTGCCCGGGGTTTGCTCGGGGTGCCCGAGGATGCCCGGGGGAGCTCGGGGTGCCCGGGGGTTCCCCGGGGTGCTCGGGGTGCCCGGGGGTGCCCGGGGGTGCTCGGGGTGCCGGGGGTGCCCGGGGGTGCTCGGGGTGCCCGGGGGAGCCCGGGGGTGCTAGGGGTGCCCGGGGGTGCTCGGGGGTGGTCGGGATGCCCGGGGGTGCCCGGGGGTGCTCGGGGGTGCCGGGGGTGCTCGGGATGCCCGGGGGTGCCCGGGGGTGCTTGGGGAGCCCGGGGGTGCCCGGGGGTGCTCGCGGGTGCTCGGCGGTGCGCGGGGGTGCCCGGGGGTGCTCGGGGGTGCCCGGGGGTGCTCGGGGTGCCCGGGGGTTCCCGGGGGTGCTCGGGGTGCACAGGGGTGCCCGGGGGTGCCCGGGGGTGCTCGGGGAGCCCGGGGGTGCCCGGGGGTGCTCTGGGTGCTATTGGGTGCCCGGTGGTGCTCGGGGGTGCTCGGGGTGCCCGGGGGAGACCGGGGGTGTTCGGGTTGCCCGGGGGTGCCCGGGGCAGCTCGGGGTGCCCGGGGGTGCCCGGGGGTGCTCGGGGTGCCCGGGGGTGCCCGGGGGTGCTCGGTGTGCCCGGGGGTGCCCGGGGGTGCTCGGGGTGCCCGGGGGTGCCCGGGGGTGCTCGGGGGTGGTCGGGATGCCCGGGGGTGCCCGGGGGTGCTCGGGGGTGCCGGGGGTGCGCGGGATGCCCGGGGGTGCCCGGGGGTACCCGGGGTTGCTCGGGGTGCCCAGGGGTGCTCATGGGTGATCGGGGGTGCCCGGGGTGCCCGGGGGTGCTCGGGGTGCCCGGGGGTGCCCGGGGGTGTTCCGGGGTGCTCGGGGTGCCCGAGGGTGCTCGGGGGTGCCCGGGGTGCCCGGGGGTGCTCGGGGTGCCCGGGTGTGCCCGGGGGTGTTCGGGGGTGCTCGGGGTGCCCGAGGGTGCTCGGGGTGCCGGGGGGTGCCCGGGGGTGCTCGGGGTGCCCGCGGGTGACCGGGGGTGCTCGGGGTGCCCGGGGGTGCCCGGGGGTGCTCGGGGTGCCGGGGGTGCCCGGGGGTGCTCGGGGTGCCCGGGGGTGCCCGGGGGTGCTCGGGGTGCCCGGGGGTGCCCGGGGGTGCTCGGGGTGCCCGGGGGTGCCGGGGGGTTTTCGGGGTGCCCGGGGGTGCCCGGGGGTGCTCGGGGTGCCCGGGGGTGCTCTGGGTGCCCGAGGGTGACCGGGGGTGCACGGGGTGCCCGGGGGTGCCGGGGGGTGCTCGGGGTGCCCGGGGGTGCCCGGGGGTGCTCGGGGTGACGGGGGTGCCCGTTGGTGCTCGGGGGTGCTCGGGGTGCCCGGGGGTGCCCGGGGGTGCCCGGGGGTGCCCGGGGGTGCTCGGGGTGCCCGCGGTGCACGGGGGTGCTCGGGGTGCCCGGGGGTGCGCTGGGGTGCTCGGGGTGCCCGGGGGTGCCCAGGGGTGCTCAGGGTGCCCGGGGGTGTCCGGGGCTCCACGGGGTGCCCGGGGGTGCCCGGGGGTTTTCTGGGTGCCCGGGGGTGCTCGGGGTGCCCGGGGGTGCTCGGGGGTGCTCGGGGTGCCCGGGTGTGCCCGGGGGTGCTCGGGGTGCCCGGGGGTGCCCGGGGGTGGTCGGTGTGCCCGGGGTGCTCGGGGTGCCCGGGGGTGCCCGGGGGTGCCCGGGGGTGCTCGGGGTGCCCGTGGGTGCCCGGGGGTGCTCGGGGGTGCTCGGGGTGCCCGGGGGTGCTCGGGGTGCCCGGGGGTGCCCGGGGGAGCCCGGGGGTGCTCGGGGTGCCCCGGGGTGCGCGGGGGTGCTCGGGGTGCCCGGGGGTGCCCGGGGGTGCCCGGGGGTGCTCGGGGTGCCCGTGGGTGACCGTGGGTTTTCGGGGTGCCCGGGGGTGCCCGGGGGTGCTCGGGGTGCCCGGGGGTGCCCGGGGGTGCTCGGGGTGCCCGGGGGTGCCCGGGGGAGCACGGGGTGCCCGGGGGTGCCCGGGGGTGCTCGGCGGTGCTCGGGGGTGCTCGGGGGTGCCCGTTGGTGCTCGGGGTGCCCGGTGGTGCCCGGGGGTGCTCGGGGGTGCCCGGGGGTGCCCCGGGGTGCTCGGGGTGCCCGGGGGTGCACGGGGGTGCTCGGGGTGCCAGGGGGTGCCCGGGGGTGCTCGTGGTGCCCGGGGGTGGCCGGGGGTGCTCGGGGGTGCTCGGGGGTGCGCGGGGGTGACCGGGGGTGCTCGGGGGTGCCCGGGGATGCCCGGGGGTGCTCGGGGTGCGCGGGGGTGCCCGGGGTTTGCTCGGGGTGCCCGAGGATGCCCGGGGGAGCTCGGGGTGCCCGGGGGTTCTCCGGGGTGCTCGGGGTGCCCGGGGGTGCCCGGGGGTGCTCGGGGTGCCGGGGGTGCCCGGGGGTGCTCGGGGTGCCCGGGGGAGCCCGGAGGTGCTAGGGGTGCCCGGGGGTGCTCGGGGGTGGTCGGGATGCCCGGGGGTGCCCGGGGGTGCTCGGGGGTGCCGGGGGTGCTCGGGATGCCCGGGGGTGCCCGGGGGTGCCCGGGGGTGCTTGGGGTGCCCGGGGGTGCCCGGGGGTGCTCCCGGGTGCTCGGCGGTGCGCGGGGGTGCCCGGGGGTGCTCGGGGGTGCCCGGGGGTGCTCGAGGTGCCCGGGGGTTCCCGGGGGTGCTCGGGGTGCACAGGGGTGCCCGGGGGTGCCCGGGGGTGCTCGGGGTGCCCGGGGGTGCCCGGGGGTGCTCTGGGTGCTATTGGGTGCCCGGTGGTGCTCGGGGGTGCTCGGGGTGCCCGGGGGAGACCGGGGTTGTTCGGGTTGCCCGGGGGTGCCCGGGGGAGCTCGGGGTGCCCGGGGGTGCCCGGGGGTGCTCGGGGTGCCCGGGGGTGCCCGGGGGTGCTCGGGGTGCCCGGGGGTGCCCGGGGGTGCTCGGGGTGCCCGGGGGTGCCCGGGGGTGCTCGGGGTGCCGGGGGTGCCCGGGGGTGCTCGGGGTGCCCGGGGGAGCCCGGGGGTGCTCGGGGTGCCCGGGGGTGCCCGGGGGTGCTCGGGGGTGGTCGGGATGCCCGGGGGTGCCCGGGGGTGCTCGGGGGTGCCGGGGGTGCGCGGGATGCCCGGGGGTGCCCGGGGGTACCCGGGGTTGCTCGGGGTGCCCAAGGGTGCTCATGGGTGCTCGGGGGTGCCCGGAGTGCCCGGGGGTGCTCGGGGTGCCCGGGGGTGCCCGGGGGTGTTCCGGGGTGCTCGGGGTGCCCGAGGGTGCTCGGGGGTGCCCGGGGTGCCCGGGGGTGCTCGGGGTGCCCGGGTGTGCCCGGGGGTGTTCGGGGGTGCTCGGGGTGCCCGAGGGTGCTCGGGGTGCCGGCGGGTGCCCGGGGGTGCTCGGGGTGCCCGGGGGTGACCGGGGGTGCTCGGGGTGCCCGGGGGTGCCCGGGGGTGCTCGGGGTGCCGGGGGTGCCCGGGGGTGCTCGGGGTGCCCGGGGGTGCCCGGGGGTGCTCGGGGTGCCCGGGGGTGCCCGGGGGTGCTCGGGGTGCCCGGGGGTGCCGGGGGGTTTTCGGGGTGCCCGGGGGTGCCCGGGGGTGCTCGGGGTGCCCGGGGGTGCTCTGGGTGCCCGAGGGTGCCCGGGGGTGCACGGGGTGCCCGGGGGTGCCGGGGGGTGCTCGGGGTGCCCGGGGGTGCCCGGGGGTGCTCGGGGTGCCCGGGGGTGCCCGTTGGTGCTCGGGGGTGCTCGGGGTGCCCGGGGGTGCCCGGGGGTGCCCGGGGGTGCCCGGGGGTGCTCGGGGTGCCCGCGGTGCACGGGGGTGCTCGGGGTGCCCGGGGGTGCGCTGGGGTGCTCGGGGTGCCCGGGGGTGCCCAGGGGTACTCAGGGTGCCCGGGGGTGTCCGGGGCTCCACGGGGTGCCCGGGGGTGCCCTGGGGTTTTCTGGGTGCCCGGGGGTGCCCGGGGGTGCTCGGGGTGCCCGGGGGTGCTCGGGGGTGCTCGGGGTGCCCGGGTGTGCCCGGGGGTGCTCGGGGTGGCCGGGGGTGCCCGGGGGTGGTCGGTGTGCCCGGGGTGCTCGGGGTGCCCGGGGGTGCCCGGGGGTGCTCGGGGTGCCCGGGGGTGCCCGGGGGTGCTCGGGGGTGCTCGGGGTGCCCGGGGGTGCTCGGGGTGCCCGGGGGTGCCCGAGGGAGCCCGGGGGTGCTCGGGGTGCCCCGGGGTGCGCGGGGGTGCTCGGGGTGCCCGGGGGTGCCCGGGGGTGCCCGGGGGTGCTCGGGGTGCCCGTGGGTGACCGGGGGAGCTCGGGGTGCCCGGGGGTGCCCGAGGGTGCTCGGGGTGCCCGGGGGTGCTCGGGGGTGCTCGGGGTGCCTGGGGGTGCTCGGGGGTGCCCGGGGGTGCTCGGGGTGCCCGGGGGTGCCCGGGGGTGCTCGGGGTGCCAGGGGGTGCACGGGGGTGCTCGGGGTGCCCGGGGGTGCCCGTGGGTGCTCGGGGGTGCTCGGGGTGCCCGGGGGTGCTCGGGGGTGCCCTGGGGTGCTCGGGGTGCCCGGGGGTGCTCAGGGTGCCCGGGGTGCCCGGGGGTGCCCGGGTGTGCTCGGGGTGCCCGGGGGTGCACGGGGGTGCTCAGGGTGCCGGGGGTGCGCGGGGGTGCTCGGGGTGCCCGGGGGTGCCCGAGGGTGCTCGGGGTGCCCTGGGGTGCCCGGGGCTCCTCGGCGTGCCCGGGGGTGCCCGGGGCTCCTCGGGGTGCCCGGGGGTGCTCGGGGTGCCCTGGGGTGCCCGGGGGAGCTCGGGGTGCCCGGGGGTGCCCGGGGGTGCTCGGGGTGCCCGTAGGTGCTCGGGGATGCTCGGGGTGCCTGGGGGTGTTCGGGGGTGCCCGGGGGTGCTCGGGGTGCCCGGGGGTGCCCGGGGGTGCTCGGGGTGCCCGGGGGTGCCCGTCGGTGCTCGGGGGTGCTCGGGGTGCCCGGGGGTGCTCGGGGGTGCCCTGGGGAGCTCGGGGTGCCCGGGGGTGCTCGTGGTGCCCGGGGTGCCCGGGGGTGCCCGGGGGTGCTCGGGGTTCCCGGGGGTGCCCGGGGGTGCTCGGTGTGCCCGGGAGTGCCCGGGGGTGCTCGGGGTGCCCGGGGGTGCCCGGGGGTGCTCGGGGTGCCCGGGTGTGCCCGGGGGTGCTCGGGGTGCCCGGCAGTGCCCGGGGGTGCTCGGGGTGCCCGGGGGTGCTCGGGGTGCCCGGGAGTGCCCGGGGGTGCCCGGGGGAGCCCGGGGGTGCTCGGGGTGCCCGGGGGTGCTCGGGGGTGCTCAGGGTGCCCGGGGGTGCCCGCGGGTGCCCGGGGGTGCCCGGGGGTGCTCGGGGTGCCCGTGGGTGACCGGGGGTGCTCAGGGTGCCCGGGGCTGCCCGGGGGTGCTCGGGGTGCCCGGGGGTGCTTGGGGGTGCTCGGGGTGCCCGGGGGTGCTCGGGGTGCCCGGGGATGCCCGGGGGTTCTCGGGGTGCCCGGGGGTGCCCGGGGGTTTTCGGAGTGCCCGGGGGTGCCCGGGGGTGCTCGGGGTGCCCGGGGGTGCCCGGGGGTGCTCGGGGTGCCCGGGTGTGCCCGGGGGTGCTCGGGGTGCCCAGGGGTGCCCGTTGGTGCCCGGGGGTGCCCGGGGGTGCTCGGGGTGCCCGGGGCTGCCCGGGGGTGCTCGGGGTGCCCGGGGGTGCCCGGGGGTGCTCGGGGTGCCCGGGGGTGCCCGGGGGTGCTCGGGGTGCCCGGGGGTGCCCGGGGGTGCTCGGGGTGCACGGGGGTGCCCGGGGGTGCTCGGGGTGCCCGGGGGTGCCCGGGGGTGCTCGGGGTGCCCGGGGGTGCCCGGGGGTGCTCGGGGTGCGCGGGGGTGCCCGGGGGTGCTCGGGGTGCCCGGGGGTGCTCGGGGGTGCTCGGGGTGCCCGGGGGTGCTCGGGGTACCCCGGGGTGCCCGGGGGAGCCCGGGGGTGCTCGGGGTGCCGGGGGTGCGCGGGGGTGCTCGGGGTGCCCGGGGGTGCCCGGGGGTGCTCGGGGTGCCCGTGGGTTACCGGGGGAGCTCGGGGTGCCCGGGGGTGCCCGGGGGTGCTCGGGGTGCCCGGGTGTGCTCGGGGGTGCTCGGGGTGCCTGGGGGTGCTCGGGGGTGCCCGCGGGTGCTCGTGGTCCCCGGGGGTGCCAGGGGGTGCTCGGGGTGCCCGGGGGTGCCCGTGGGTGCTCGGGGGTGCTTGGGGTGCCCGGGGGTGCTCGGGGGTGCCCTCGGGTGCTCGGGGTGCCCGGGGGTGATCGGGGTGCCCGGGGTGTCCGGGGGTGCCCGGGGGTGCTCGGGGTGCCCGGGGGTGCCCGGGGGTGCTCGGGGTGCCCGGGGGTTTGCGGGGGTGCTCGGGGTGCCCGGGGGTGCCCGGGGGTGTTCGGGGATGCCCGGGGCTCCTCGGCGTGCCCGGGGGTGCCCGGGGCTCCTCGGGGTGCCCGGGGGTGCCCGGGGCTGCTCGGGTTGACCGGGGGTGCCCGGGGGTGCTCGGGGTGCCCGGGGGTGCCCGTGGGTGCTCGGGGGTGCTCGGGGTGCCGGAGGGTGCCCGGGGCTGCCCGGGGGTGCTCGGGGTGCCCGGGGGTGCCCGAGGGTGCTCGGGGTGCCCGGGGATGCCCGGGGGTGCTCGGGGTGCCCGGGGGTGCACGGGGGTGCTCGGGGTGCCCGGGGTGCCCGGGGGTGCTCGGGGTGCCCGGGGGTGCCCGGGGGTGCTCGGTGTGCGCGGGGGTGCCCGGGGGTGCTCGGGGTGCCCGGGGGTGCTCGGGGATGCTCGGGGTGCCCGGGGGTGCTCGGGGTGCCCGGGGGTGCTCGGGGTGCCCGGGGTGCCCGGGGGTGCCCGTGTGTGCTCGGGGTGCCCGGGGGTGCCCGGGGGTGCTCAGGGTGCCGGGGGTGCGCGGGGGTGCTCGGGGTGCCCGGGGGTGCCCGGGGGTGCTCGGGGTGCCCTGGGGTGACCGGGGCTCCTCGGCGTGCCCGGGGGTGCCCGGGGCTCCTCGGGTTGCCCGGGGGTGCCCGGGGGTGCTCGGGGTGCCCGGGGGTGCCCGGGGGAGGTCGGGGTGCCCGGGGGTGCCCGGGGGTGCTCGGGGTGCCCGTAGGTGCTCGGGGGTGCTCGGGGTGCCTGGGGGTGTTCGGGGGTGCCCGGGGGTGCTCGGAGTGCCCGGAGGTGCCCGGGGGTGCTCGGGGTGCCCGGAGGTGCCCGTGGGTGCTCGGGGGTGCTCGGGGTGCCCGGGGGTGCTCGGGGGTGCCCTGGGGTGCTCGGGGTGCCCGGGGGTGCTCGTGGTGCCCGGGGTGCCCGGGGTGCCCGTGTGTGCCCGGGGGTGCTCGGGGTGCCCGGGGGTGCCCGGGGGTGCTCGGGGTGCCCGGGGGTACGCGGGGGTGCTCGGGGTGCCCGGGGGTGCCCGGGGGTGCCCGGGGTGCCCGGGGGTGCCCGGGGGTGCTCGGGGTGCCCGGGGGTGCCCGGGGGTGCTCGGGGTGCCCGGGGGTATGCGGGGGTGCTCGGGGTGCCCGGGGGTGCCCGGGGGTGCTCGGGGTGCCTGGGGGTGCACGGGGTTGCTCGGGGTGCCCGGGGGTGCCGGGGGTGCTCGGGGGTGCTCGGGGTGCCCGGGGGTGCTCAGGGTGCCCGGGGGTGCCCGGGGGTGCTCGCTGTGCCCGGGGGTGCCCGGGGGTGCTCGGGGTGCTCGGGGTGCCCGGGGGTGCCCGGGGGTGCTCGCTGTGCCCGGGGGTGCGCGGAAGTGCTCGGGGTGCCCGGGGGTGCCCGGGGGTGCCCGGGGGTGCCCGGGGGTGCTCGGGGTGCCCGTGGGTGACCGGGGGTGCTCAGGGTGCCCGGGGCTGCCCGGGGGTGCTCGGGGTGCCCGGGGGTGCTTGGGGGTGCTCGGGGTGCCCGGGGAGCACGGGGTGCCCGGGGATTCCCGGGGGTTCTCGGGTGCCCGGGGGTGCCCGGGGGTGTTCGGGGTGCCCGGGGGTGCCCGGGGGTGCTCGGGGTGCCCGGGGGTGCCCGGGGGTGCTCGGGGTGCCCGGGGGTGCCCGGGGGTGCTCGGGGTGCCCGGGGGTGCCCGGGGGTGCTCGGGGTGCCCGGGGGAGCACGGGGGTGCTCGGGGTGCCCGGGGGTGCCCGTTGGTGCTCGGGGGTGCCCGGGGGTGCTCGGGGTGCCCGGGGGTGCCCGGGGGTGCTCGGGGTGCCCGGGGGTGCTCGGGGTGCCCGGGGCTGCCCGGGGGTGCTCGGGGTGCCCGGGGGTGCCCGGGGGTGCTCGGGGTGCCCGGGGGTGCCCGGGGGTGCTCGGGGTGCCCGGGGGTGCCCGGGGGTGCTCGGGGTGCCCGGGGGTGCCCGTGGGTGCTCGGGGTGCCCGGGGGTGCCCGGGGGTACTCGGGGTGCGCGGGGGTGCCCGGGGGTGCTCGGGGTGCCCGGGGGTGCTCGGGGGTGCTCGGGGTGCCCGGGGGTGCTCGGGGTACCCCGGGGTGCCCGGGGGAGCCCGGGGGTGCTCGGGGTGCCGGGGGTGCGCGGGGGTGCTCGGGGTGCCCGGGGGTGCCCGGGGGTGCTCGGGGTGCCCGTGGGTGACCGGGGGAGCTCGGGGTGCCCGGGGGTGCCCGGGGGTGCTCGGGGTGCCCGGGTGTGCTCGGGGGTGCTCGGGGTGCCTGGGGGTGCTCGGGGGTGCCCGGGGGTGCTCGCGCTCCCCGGGGGTGCCAGGGGGTGCTCAGGGTGCCCGGGGGTGCCCGGGGGTGCTCGGGGTGCCCGGGGGTGCCCGTGGGTGCTCGGGGGTGCTTGGGGTGCCCGGGGGTGCTCGGGGGTGCCCTCGGGTGCTCGGGGTGCCCGGGAGTGCTCGAGGTGCCCGGGGTGTCCGGGGGTGCCCGGGGGTGCTCGGGGTGCCCGGGGGTGCCCGGGGGTGCTCGGGGTGCCCGGGGGTTTGCGGGGGTGCTCGGGGTGCCCGGGGGTGCCCGGGGGTGTTCGGGGATGCCCGGGGCTCCTCGGCGAGCCCGGGGGTGCCCGGGGCTCCTCGGGGTGCCCGGGGGTGCCCGGGGGTGCTCGGGGTGCCCGGGGGTGCCCAGGGGTGCTCGGGGTGCCCGGGGGTGCCCGTGGGTGCTCGGGGGTGCTCGGGGTGCCCGGGGGTGCCCGGGGCTGCCCGGGGGTGCTCGGGGTGCCCGGGGGTGCTCGGGGGTGCCCTGGGGTGCTCGGGGTGCCCGGGGGTGCTCGGGGTGCCCGGGGTGCCCGGGGGTGCCCGGGTGTGCTCGGGGTGCCCGGGGGTGCCCGGGGGTGCTCAGGGTGCCGGGGGTGCGCGGGGGTGCTCGGGGTGCCCGGGGGTGCCCGGGGGTGCTCGGGGTGCCCTGGGGTGCCCGGGGCTCCTCGGCGTGCCCGGGGGTGCCCGGGGCTCCTCGGGGTGCCCGGGGGTGCTCGGGGTGCCCTGGGGTGCCCGGGGGAGCTCGCGGTGCCCGGGGGTGCCCGGGGGTGCTCGGGGTGCCCGTAGGTGCTCGGGGATGCTCGGGGTGCCTGGGGGTGTTCGGGGGTGCCCGGGGGTGCTCGGGGTGCCCGGGGGTGCCCGGGGGTGCTCGGGGTGCCCGGGGGTGCCCGTCGGTGCTCGGGGGTGCTCGGGGTGCCCGGGGGTGCTCGGGGGTGCCCTGGGGTGCTCGGGGTGCCCGGGGGTGCTCGTGGTGCCCGGGGTGCCCGGGGGTGCCCGGGGGTGCTCGGGGTTCCCGGGGGTGCCCGGGGGTGCTCGGTGTGCCCGGGAGTGCCCGGGGGTGCTCGGGGTGCCCGGGGGTGCCCGGGGGTGCTCGGGGTGCCCGGGTGTGCCCGGGGGTGCTCGGGGTGCCCGGCGGTGCCCGGGGGTGCTCGGGGTGCCCGGGGGTGCTCGGGGTGCCCGGGGGTGCCCGGGGGTGCCCGGGGGAGCCCGGGGGTGCTCGGGGTGCCCGGGGGTGCTCGGGGGTGCTCAGGGTGCCCGGGGGTGCCCGCGGGTGCCCGGGGGTGCCCGGGGGTGCTCGGGGTGCCCGTGGGTGACCGGGGGTGCTCAGGGTGCCCGGGGCTGCCCGGGGGTGCTCGGGGTGCCCGGGGGTGCTTGGGGGTGCTCGGGGTGCCCGGGGGTGCTCGGGGTGCCCGGGGATGCTCGGGGGTTCTCGGGGTGCCCGGGGGGCCCGGGGGTTTTCGGGGTGCCCGGGGGTGCCCGGGGGTGCTCGGGGTGCCCGGGGGTGCCCGGGGGTGCTCGGGGTGCCCGGGGGTGCCCGGGGGTGCTCGGGGTTCCCGGGCGTGCCCGGGGGTGCTCGGGGTGCCCGGGGGTGCCCGGGGGTGCACGGGGTGCCCGGGGGTGCCCGTTGGTGCTCGGGGGTGCCCGGGGGTGCTCGGGGTGCCCGGGGCTGCCCGGGGCTGCCCGGCGGTGCTCGGGGTGCCCTGGGGTGCCCGGGGGTGCTCGGGGTGCCCGGGGGTGCCCGGGGGTGCTCGGGGGTGCTTGGGGTGCCCGGGGGTGCTCGGGGGTGCCCTCGGGTGCTCGGGGTGCCCGGGAGTGCTCGAGGTGCCCGGGGTGTCCGGGGGTGCTCGGGGTGCCCGGGGGTGCCCGGGGGTGCTCGGGGTGCCCGGGGGTTTGCGGGGGTGCTCGGGGTGCCCGGGGGTGCCCGGGGGTGTTCGGGGGTGCCCGGGGGTGCTCGGGGGTGCTTGGGGTGCCCGGGGGTGCTCGGGGGTGCCCTCGGGTGCTCGGGGTGCCCGGGAGTGCTCGAGGTGCCCGGGGTGTCCGGGGGTGCCCGGGGGTGCTCGGTGTGCCCGGGGGTGCCCGGGGGTGCTCGGGGTGCCCGGGGGTTTGCGGGGGTGCTCGGGGTGCCCGGGGGTGCCCGGGGGTGTTCGGGGATGCCCGGGGCTCCTCGGCGTGCCCGGGGGTGCCCGGGGCTCCTCGGGGTGCCCGGGGGTGCCCGGGTGTGCTCGGGGTGCCCGGGGGTGCCCGGGGGTGCTCGGGGTGCCCGGGGGTGCCCGTGGGTGCTCGGGGGTGCTCGGGGTGCCCGGGGGTGCCCGGGGCTGCCCGGGGGTGCTCGGGGTGCCCGGGGGTGCTCGGGGGTGCCCTGGGGTGCTCGGGGTGCCCGGGGGTGCTCGGGGTGCCCGGGGTGCCCGGGGGTGCCCGGGTGTGCTCGGGGTGCCCGGGGGTGCCCGGGGGTTCTCAGGGTGCCGGGGGTGCGCGGGGGTGCTCGGGGGTGCCCGGGGGTGCTCGGGGTGCCCGGGGGTGCCCGGGGGTGCTCGGGGTGCCCGGGGGTGCCCGTCGGTGCTCGGGGGTGCTCGGGGTGCCCGGGGGTGCTCGGGGGTGCCCTGGGGGGCTCGGGGTGCCCGGGGGTGCTCGTGGTGCCCGGGGTGCCCGGGGGTGCCCGGGGGTGCTCGGGGGTTCCCGGGGGTGCCCGGGGGTGCTCGGTGTGCCCGGGAGTGCCCGGGGGTGCTCGGGGTGCCCGGGGGTGCCCGGGGGTGCTCGGGGTGCCCGGGTGTGCCCGGGGGGTGCTCGGGGTGCCCGGCGGTGCCCGGGGGTGCTCGGGGTGCCCGGGGGTGCTCGGGGTGCCCGGGGGTGCCCGGGGGTGCCCGGGGGAGCCCGGGGGTGCTCGGGGTGCCCGGGGGTGCTCGGGGGTGCTCAGGGTGCCCGGGGGTGCCCGCGGGTGCCCGGGGGTGCCCGGGGGTGCTCGGGGTGCCCGTGGGTGACCGGGGGTGCTCAGGGTGCCCGGGGCTGCCCGGGGGTGCTCGGGGTGCCCGGGGGTGCTTGGGGGTGCTCGGGGTGCCCGGGGGTGCTCGGGGTGCCCGGGGATGCTCGGGGGTTCTCGGGGTGCCCGGGGGGCCCGGGGGTTTTCGGGGTGCCCGGGGGTGCCCGGGGGTGCTCGGGGTGCCCGGGGGTGCCCGGGGGTGCTCGGGGTGCCCGGGGGTGCCCGGGGGTGCTCGGGGTGCCCGGGGGTTTGCGGGGGTGCTCGGGGTGCCCGGGGGTGCCCGGGGGTGTTCGGGGATGCCCGGGGCTCCTCGGCGTGCCCGGGGGTGCCCGGGGCTCCTCGGGGTGCCCGGGGGTGCCCGGGGGTGCTCGGGGTGCCCGGGGGTGCCCGTGGGTGCTCGGGGGTGCTCGGGGTGCCCGGGGGTGCCCGGGGCTGCCCGGGGGTGCTCGGGGTGCCCGGGGGTGCCCGGGGGTGCTCGGGGTGCCCGGGGGTGCCCGGGGGTGCACGGGGTGCCCGGGGGTGCACGGGGGTGCTCGGGGTGCCCGGGGGTGCACGGGGGTGCTCGGGGTGCCCGGGGGTGCCCGGGGGTGCTCGGTGTGCGCGGGGGTGCCCGGGGGTGCTCGGGGTGCCCGGGGGTGCTCGGGGATGCTCGGGGTGCCCGGGGGTGCTCGGGGTGCCCGGGGGTGCCTGGGTGTGCTCGGAGTGCCCGGGGGTGCCCGGGGTGCCCGGGGGTGCCTGGGTGTGCTCGGGGTGCCCGGGGGTGCCCGGGGGTGCTCAGGGTGCCGGGGGTGCCCGGGGGTGCTCAGGGTGCCGGGGGTGCGCGGGGGTGCTCGGGGTGCCCGGGGGTGCCCGGGGGTGCTCGGGGTGCCCTGGGGTGCCCGGGGCTCCTCGGCGTGCCCGGGGGTGCCCGGGGCTCCTCGGGGTGCCCGGGGGTGCCCGGGGGTGCTCGGGGTGCCCGGGGGTTTGCGGGGGTGCTCGGGGTGCCCGGGGGTGCCCGGGGGTGTTCGGGGATGCCCGGGGCTCCTCGGCGTGCCCGGGGGTGCCCGGGGCTCCTCGGGGTGCCCGGGGGTGCCCGGGGGTGCTCGGGGTGCCCGGGGGTGCCCGGGGGTGCTCGGGGTGCCCGGGGGTGCCCGTGGGTGCTCGGGGGTGCTCGGGGTGCCCGGGGGTGCCCGGGGCTGCCCGGGGGTGCTCGGGGTGCCCGGGGGTGCTCGGGGGTGCCCTGGGGTGCTCGGGGTGCCCGGGGGTGCTCGGGGTGCCCGGGGTGCCCGGGGGTGCCCGGGTGTGCTCGGGGTGCCCGGGGGTGCCCGGGGGTGCTCAGGGTGCCGGGGGTGCGCGGGGGTGCTCGGGGTGCCCGGGGGTGCCCGGGGGTGCTCGGGGTGCCCTGGGGTGCCCGGGGCTCCTCGGCGTGCCCGGGGGTGCCCGGGGCTCCTCGGGGTGCCCGGGGGTGCTCGGGGTGCCCTGGGGTGCCCGGGGGAGCTCGGGGTGCCCGGGGGTGCCCGGGGGTGCTCGGGGTGCCCGTAGGTGCTCGGGGATGCTCGGGGTGCCTGGGGGTGTTCGGGGGTGCCCGGGGGTGCTCGGGGTGCCCGGGGGTGCCCGGGGGTGCTCGGGGTGCTCGGGGTGCCCGGGGGTGCCCGTCGGTGCTCGGGGGTGCTCGGGGTGCCCGGGGGTGCTCGGGGGTGCCCTGGGGTGCTAGGGGTGCCCGGGGGTGCTCGTGGTGCCCGGGGTGCCCGGGGGTGCCCGGGGGTGCTCGGGGTTCCCGGGGGTGCCCGGGGGTGCTCGGTGTGCCCGGGAGTGCCCGGGGGTGCTCGGGGTGCCCGGGGGTGCCCGGGGGTGCTCGGGGTGCCCGGGTGTGCCCGGGGGTGCTCGGGGTGCCCGGCGGTGCCCGGGGGTGCTCGGGGTGCCCGGGGGTGCTCGGGGTGCCCGGGGGTGCCCGGGGGTGCCCGGGGGAGCCCGGGGGTGCTCGGGGTGCCCGGGGGTGCTCGGGGGTGCTCAGGGTGCCCGGGGGTGCCCGCGGGTGCCCGGGGGTGCCCGGGGGTGCTCGGGGTGCCCGTGGGTGACCGGGGGTGCTCAGGGTGCCCGGGGCTGCCCGGGGGTGCTCGGGGTGCCCGGGGGTGCTTGGGGGTGCTCGGGGTGCCCGGGGGTGCTCGGGGTGCCCGGGGATGCTCGGGGGTTCTCGGGGTGCCCGGTGGGGCCCGGGGGTTTTCGGGGTGCCCGGGGGTGCCCGGGGGTGCTCGGGGTGCCCGGGGGTGCCCGGGGGTGCTCGGGGTGCCCGGGGGTGCCCGGGGGTGCTCGGGGTGCCCGGGGGTTTGCGGGGGTGCTCGGGGTGCCCGGGGGTGCCCGGGGGTGTTCGGGGATGCCCGGGGCTCCTCGGCGTGCCCGGGGGTGCCCGGGGCTCCTCGGGGTGCCCGGGGGTGCCCGGGGGTGCTCGGGGTGCCCGGGGGTGCCCGTGGGTGCTCGGGGGTGCTCGGGGTGCCCGGGGGTGCCCGGGGCTGCCCGGGGGTGCTCGGGGTGCCCGGGGGTGCCCGGGGGTGCTCGGGGTGCCCGGGGGTGCCCGGGGGTGCACGGGGTGCCCGGGGGTGCACGGGGGTGCTCGGGGTGCCCGGGGGTGCACGGGGGTGCTCGGGGTGCCCGGGGGTTCCCGGGGGTGCTCGGTGTGCGCGGGGGTGCCCGGGGGTGCTCGGGGTGCCCGGGGGTGCTCGGGGATGCTCGGGGTGCCCGGGGGTGCTCGGGGTGCCCGGGGGTGCCTGGGTGTGCTCGGAGTGCCCGGGGGTGCCCGGGGTGCCCGGGGGTGCCTGGGTGTGCTCGGGGTGCCCGGGGGTGCCCGGGGGTGCTCAGGGTGCCGGGGGTGCCCGGGGGTGCTCAGGGTGCCGGGGGTGCGCGGGGGTGCTCGGGGTGCCCGGGGGTGCCGGGGGTGCTCGGGGTGCCCGGGGGTGCCCGGGGGTGCTCGGGGTGCCCTGGGGTGCCCGGGGCTCCTCGGCGTGCCCGGGGGTGCCCGGGGCTCCTCGGGGTGCCCGGGGGTGCCCGGGGGTGCTCGGGGTGCCCGGGGGTGCCCGGGGGAGCTCGGGGTGCCCGGGGGTGCCCGGGGGTGCTCGGGGTGCCCGTAGGTGCTCGGGGGTGCTCGGGGTGCCTGGGGGTGTTCGGGGGTGCCCGGGGGTGCTCGGGGTGCCCGGGGGTGCCCGGGGGTGCTCGGGGTGCCCGGGGGTGCCCGTGGGTGCTCGGGGGTGCTCGGGGTGCCCGGGGGTGCTCGGGGGTGCCCTGGGGTGCTCGGGGTGCCCGGGGGTGCTCGTGGTGCCCGGGGTGCCCGGGGTGCCCTGGGGTGCCCGGGGGTGCTCGGGGTGCCCGGGGGTGCCCGGGGGTGCTCGGGGTGCCCGGGGGTACGCGGGGGTGCTCGGGGTGCCCGGGGGTGCCCGGGGGTGCCCGGGGTGCCCGGGGGTGCCCGGGGGTGCTCGGGGTGCCCGGGGGTGCCCCGGGGTGCTCGGGTGCCCGGGGGTATGCGGGGGTGCTCGGGGTGCCCGGGGGTGCCCGGGGGTGCTCGGGGTGCCTGGGGGTGCACGGGGTTGCTCGGGGTGCCCGGGGGTGCCCGGGGGTGCTCGTGGGTGCTCGGGGTGCCCGGGGGTGCTCAGGGTGCCCGGGGGTGCCCGGGGGTGCTCGGGGTGCCCGGGGGTGCCCGGGGGTGCTCGGGGTGCCCGGGGTGCCCGGTGGTGCTCGGGGTGCTCGGGGTGCCCGGGGGTGCCCGGGGGTGCTCGGTGTGCCCGGTGGTGCGCGGGGGTGCTCGGGGTGCCCGGGGGTGCCCGGGGGTGCCCGGGGGTGCCCGGGGTGCCCGTGGGTGACCGGGGGTGCTCAGGGTGCCCGGGGCTGCCCGGGGGTGCTCGGGGTGCCCGGGGGTGCTTGGGGGTGCTCGGGGTGCCCGGGGGTGCTCGGGGTGCCCGGGGATTCCCGGGGGTTCTCGGGGTGCCCGGGTGGTGCCCGGGGGTTTTCGGGGTGCCCGGGGGTGCCCGGGGGTGCTCGGGGTGCCCCGGGGTGCCCGGGGGTGCTCGGGGTGCCCGGGGGTGCCCGGGGGTGCTCGGGGTGCCCGGGGGTGCCCGGGGGTGCTCGGGGTGCCCGGGGGTGCCCGGGGGTGCTCGGGGTGCCCGGGGGTGCCCGTTGGTGCTCGGGGGTGCCCGGGGGTGCTCGGGGTGCCCGGGGCTGCCCGGGGGTGCTCGGGGTGCCCGGGGGTACTCGGGGTGCCCGGGGGTGCCCGGGGGTGCTCGGGGTGCCCGGGGGTGCCCGGGGGTGCTCGGGGTGCCCGGGGGTGCCCGGGGGTGCTCGGGGTGCCCGGGGGTGCTCGGGGTGCCCGGGGTGTCCGGGGGTGCCCGGGGTGTCCGGGGGTCCCCGGGGGTGCTCGGGGTGCCCGGGGGTGCCCGGGGGTGCTTGGGGTGACCGGGGGTTCGCGGGGGTGCTCGGGGTGCTCGGGGGTGCCCGGGGGTGTTCGGGGATGCCCGGGGCTCCTCGGCGTGCCCGGGGGTGCCCGGGGCTCTTCGGGGTGCCCGGGGGTGCACGGGGGTGCTCGGGGTGCCCGGGGGTGCCCGGGGGTGCTCGGGGTGCACGGGGGTGCCCGTGGGTGCTCGGGGGTGCTCGGGGTGCTCGGGGGTGCCCGGGGGTGCTCGGGGTGCCCGGGGGTGCCCGGCGGTGCCCGGGGGTGCTCGGGGTGCCCGGGGGTGCCCGGGGGTGCTCGGGGTGCCCGGGGGTGCTCGGGGTGCCCGGGGTTGCCCGGGGGTGCTCGAGGTGCCCGGGGGTGACCGGGGGTGCTCGGGGTGCGCGGGGGTGCCCGGGGGTGCTCGGGGTGCCCGGGGGTGCCCGGGGGTGCTCGGGGGTGCTCGGGGTGCTCGGGGGTGCCCGGGGGTGCTCGGGGTGCCCGGGGGTGCCCGGGGGTGCTCGGGGTGCCCGGGGGTGCCCGGGGGTGCTCGGGGTGCCCGGGGGTGCCCGGGGGTGCTCGGGGTGCCCGGGGGTGCCCGTGGGTGCTCGGGGGTGCCCGGGGGTGCTCGGGGTGCCCGGGGGTGCTCGGGGTGCCTGGGGGTGCCCGGGGGTGCTCGGGGTGCCCGGGGGTGCCCGTGGGTGCTCGGGGGTGCCCGGGGGTGCTCGGGGTGCCCGAGGCTGCCCGGGGGTGCTCGGGGTGCCCGGGGGTGCTCGGGGTGCCCGGGGGTGCCCGGGCGTGCTCGGGGTGCCGGGGGTGCCCGGGGGTGCTCGGGGTGCCCGGGGGTGCCCGGGGGTGCTCGGGGTGCCCGGGGGTGCCCGGGGGTGCTCGGGGTGCGCGGGGGTGCCCGGGGGTGCTCGGGGTGCCCGGCTTGCTCGGGGGTGCTCGGGGTGCCCGGGGGTGCTCGGGGTACCCCGGGGTGCCCGGGGGAGCCCGGGGGTTCTCGGGGTGCCGGGGGTGCGCGGGGGTGCTCGGGGTGCCCGGGGGTGCCCGGGGGTGCTCGGGGTGCCCGGGGGTGCGCGGGGGTGCTCAGGGTGCCCGGGGGCGCCCGGGGGTGCCCGGGGGTGCTCGGGGTGCCCGTGGGTGACCGGGGGTGCTCAGGGTGCCCGGGGGTGCCCGGGGGTGCTCGGGGTGCCCGGGGGTGCTCGGGGGTGCTCGGGGTGCCCGGGGGTGCTCGGGGTGCCCGGGGATGCCCGGGGGTGCTCGGGGTGCCCGGGGGTTTTCGGGGTGCCCGGGGGTGCTCGGGGTGCCCGGGGGTGCCCGGGGGTGCTCGGGGTGCCCGGGGGTGCCCGTGGGTGCTCGGGGGTGCCCGGTGGTGCTCGGGGTGCCCGGGGCTGCCCGGGGGTGCTCGGGGTGCCCGGGGGTGCCCGGGGGTGCTCGGGGTGCCCGGGGGTGCCCGGGGGTGCTCGGGGTGCCCGGGGGTGCCCGGGGGTGCTCGGAGTGCCCGGGGGTGCCCGGGGGTGCTCGGGGTGCCCGGGGGTGCCCGGGGGTGCTCGGGGTGCGCGGGGGTGCCCGGGGGTGCTCGGGGTGCCCGGGGATGCTCGGGGGTGCTGGGGGTGCCCGGGGGTGCTCGGGGTACCCCGGGGTGCCCGGGGGAGCCCGGGGGTGCTCGGGGTGCCGGGGGTGCGCGGGGGTGCTCGGGGTGCCCGGGGGTGCCCGGGGGTGCTCGGGGTGCCCGTGGGTGCCCGGGGGTGCTCGGGGTGCCCGGGGGTGCCCGTGGGTGCTCGGGGGTGCCCGGGGGTGCTCGGGGTGCCCGGGGCTGCCCGGGTGTGCTCGGGGTGCCCGGGGGTGCCGGGGGTGCTCGGGGTGCCCGGGGGTGCTCGGGGTACCCCGGGGGTGCCCGGGGGTGCCCGGGGGTGCTCGGGGTGCCCGGGGGTGCCCGGGGGTGCTCGGGGTGCCCGGGGGTGCCCGTGGGTGCTCGGGGGTGCCCGGGGGTGCTCGGGGTGCCCGGGGCTGCCCGGGTGTGCTCGGGGTGCCCGGGGGTGCCCGGGGGTGCTCGGGGTGCCCGGGGGTGCCCGGGGGTGCTCGGGGTGCCCGGGGGTGCCCGGGGGTGCTCGGGGTGCCCGGGGGTGCCCGGGGGTGCTCGGGGTGCCCGGGGGTGCCCGGGTGTGCTCGGGGTGCGCGGGGGTGCCCGGGGGTGCTCGGGGTGCCCGGGGTTGCTCGGGGGTGCTCGGGGTACCCGGGGGTGCTCGGGGTACCCCGGGGTGCCCGGGGGAGCCCGGGGGTGCTCGAGGTGCCGGGGGTGAGCGGGGTTGCTCGGGGTGCCCGGGGGTGCTCGGGGTGCCCGGGGGTGCGCGGGGGTGCTCAGGGTGCCCGGGGGTGCTCGGGGGTGCTCGGGGTGCCCGGGGCTGCTCGGGGTGCCCGGGGGTGCTCGGGGGTGCTCGGGGTGCCCGGGGGTGCTCGGGGTGCCCGGGGATGCCCGGGGGTGCTCGGGGTGCCCGGGGGTGCCCGGGGGTTTTCGGGGTGCCCGGGGGTGCCCGGGGGTGCTCGGGGTGCCCGGGGGTGCTAGGGGTGCCCGGGGGTGCCCGGGGGTGCTCGGGGTGCCCGGGGGTGCCCGGGGGTGCTCGGGGTGACCGGGGGTGCCCGGGGGTGCTCGGGGTGCCCGGGGGTGCCCGGGGATGCTCGGGGTGCCCGGGGGTGCCCGTGGATGCTCGGGGTGCCCGGGGGTGCCCGTGGGTGCTCGGGGGTGCCCGGGGGTGCTCGGGGTGCCCGGGGCTGCCCGGGGGTGCTCGGGGTGCCCGGGGGTGCCCGGGGGTGCTCGGGGTGCCCG
The DNA here is from genome assembly GCF_048934315.1 of Petromyzon marinus. Lineage (NCBI taxonomy): Eukaryota > Metazoa > Chordata > Hyperoartia > Petromyzontiformes > Petromyzontidae > Petromyzon > Petromyzon marinus. Next base: position 204,579 of record NW_027423098.1, read on the forward strand.
GGGGTGCCCGGGGGTGCTCGGGGTGCCCGGGGGTGCCCGGGGGTGCTCGGGGTGCCCGGGGGTGCCCGGGGGTGCTCGGGGTGCGCGGGGGTGCCCGGGGGTGCTCGGGGTGCCCGGGGATGCTCGGGGGTGCTCGGGGTGCCCGGGGGTGCTCGGGGTACCCCGGGGTGCCCCGGGGAGCCCGGGGGTGCTTGGGGTGCCGGTGGTGCGCGGGGGTGCTCGGGGTGCCCGGGGGTGCCCGGGGGTGCTCGGGGTGCCCGTGGGTGACCGGGGGAGCTCGCGGTGCTCGGGGGTGCCCGGGGGTGCTCGGGGTGCCCGGGGGTGCTCGGGGGTACTCGGGGGTGCTCGGGGGTGCTCGGGGTGCCCGGGGGTGCCCGGGGGTGCTCGTTGTGCCCGGGGGTGCCCGGGGGTGCTCAGGGTGCGCGGGGGTGCCCGGGGGTGCTCGGGGTGCCCGGGGGTGCCCGGGGGTGCCCGGGGGTGCTCGGGGGTGCTCGGGGTGCCCGGGGGTGCCTGGGGGTGCTCGGGGTGCCCGGGGGTGCCCGGGGGTGCCCGGGGGTGCTCGGGGGTGCTCGGGGTGCCCGGGGGTGCCCGGGGGTGCTCGTTGTGCCCGGGGGTGCCCGGGGGTGCTCAGGGTGCGCGGGGGTGCCCGGGGGTGCTCGGGGTGCCCGGGGATGCTCGGGGGTGCTCGGGGTTCCCGGGGGTGCTCGGGGTACCCCGGGGTGCCCGGGGGAGCCCGGGGGTGCTCGGGGTGCCGGGGGTGCGCGGGGGTGCTCGGGGTGCCCGTGGGTAACCGGGGGAGCTCGGGGTGCCCGGGGGTGCCCGGGGGTGCTCGGGGTGCCCGGGGGTGCTCGGGGGTGCTCGGGGTGCCTGGGGGTGCTCGGGGGTGCCCGGGGGTGCTCGGGGTGCCCGGGGGTGCGCGGGTGTGCTCGGGGTGCCCGGGGGTGCCCGGGGGTGCTCGGGGTGCCCGGGGGTGCCCGTGGGTGCTCGGGGGTGCTTGCGGTGCCCGGGGGTGCTCGGGGGTGCTTGGGGTGCCCGGGGGTGCTCGGGGGTGCCCTCGGGTGCTCGGGGTGCCCGGGGGTGCTCGGGGTGCCCGGGGTGTCCGGGGGTGCCCGGGGTGTCCGGGGGTCCCCGGGGGTGCTCGGGGTGCCCGGGGGTGCCCGGGGGTGCTTGGGGTGACCGGGGGTTCGCGGGGGTGCTCGGGGTGCTCGGGGGTGCCCGGGGGTGTTCGGGGATGCCCGGGGCTCCTCGGCGTGCCCGGGGGTGCCCGGGGCTCTTCGGGGTGCCCGGGGGTGAACGGGGGTGCTCGGGGTGCCCGGGGGTGCCCGGGGGTGCTCGGGGTGCCCGGGGGTGCCCGTGGGTGCTCGGGGGTGCTCGGGGTGCTCGGGGGTGCCCGGGGGTGCTAGGGGTGCCCGGGGGTGCCCGGCGGTGCCCGGGGGTGCTCGGGGTGCCCGGGGGTGCCCGGGGGTGCTCGGGGTGCCCGGGGGTGCTCGGGGTGCCCGGGGTTGCCCGGGGGTGCTCGAGGTGCCCGGGGGTGACCGGGGGTGCTCGGGGTGCGCGGGGGTGCCCGGGGGTGCTCGGGGTGCCCGGGGGTGCCCGGGGGTGCTCGGGGGTGCTCGGGGTGCTCGGGGGTGCCCGGGGGTGCTCGGGGTGCCCGGGGGTGCCCGGGGGTGCCCGGGGGTGCTCGGGGTGCCCGGGGGTGCCCGGGGGTGCTCGGGGTGCCCGGGGGTGCCCGGGGGTGCTCGGGGTGCCCGGGGGTGCCCGTGGGTGATCGGGGGTGCCCGGGGGTGCTCGGGGTGCCCGGGGGTGCTCGGGGTGCCTGGGGGTGCCCGGGGGTGCTCGGGGTGCCCGGGGGTGCCCGTGGGTGCTCGGGGGTGCCCGGGGGTGCTCGGGGTGCCCGAGGCTGCCCGGGGGTGCTCGGGGTGCCCGGGGGTGCTCGGGGTGCCCGGGGGTGCCCGGGCGTGCTCGGGGTGCCGGGGGTGCCCGGGGGTGCTCGGGGTGCCCGGGGGTGCCCGGGGGTGCTCGGGGTGCCCGGGGGTGCCCGGGGGTGCTCGGGGTGCGCGGGGGTGCCCGGGGGTGCTCGGGGTGCCCGGCTTGCTCGGGGGTGCTCGGGGTGCCCGGGGGTGCTCGGGGTACCCCGGGGTGCCCGGGGGAGCCCGGGGGTGCTCGGGGTGCCGGGGGTGCGCGGGGGTGCTCGGGGTGCCCGGGGGTGCCCGGGGGTGCTCGGGGTGCCCGGGGGTGCGCGGGGGTGCTCAGGGTGCCCGGGGGCGCCCGGGGGTGCCCGGGGGTGCTCGGGGTGCCCGTGGGTGACCGGGGGTGCTCAGGGTGCCCGGGGGTGCCCGGGGGTGCTCGGGGTGCCCGGGGGTGCTCGGGGGTGCTCGGGGTGCCCGGGGGTGCTCGGGGTGCCCGGGGATGCCCGGGGGTGCTCGGGGTGCCCGGGGGTTTTCGGGGTGCCCGGGGGTGCTCGGGGTGCCCGGGGGTGCCCGGGGGTGCTCGGGGTGCCCGGGGGTGCCCGGGGGAGCTCGGGGTGCCCGGGGGTGCCCGGGGGTGCTCGGGGTGCCCGGGGGTGCCCGTGGGTGCTCGGGGGTGCCCGGTGGTGCTCGGGGTGCCCGGGGCTGCCCGGGGGTGCTCGGGGTGCCCGGGGGTGCCCGGGGGTGCTCGGGGTGCCCGGGGGTGCCCGGGGGTGCTCGGGGTGCCCGGGGGTGCCCGGGGGTGCTCGGAGTGCCCGGGGGTGCCCGGGGGTGCTCGGGGTGCCCGGGGGTGCCCGGGGGTGCTCGGGGTGCGCGGGGGTGCCCGGGGGTGCTCGGGGTGCCCGGGGATGCTCGGGGGTGCTCGGGGTGCCCGGGGGTGCTCGGGGTACCCCGGGGTGCCCGGGGGAGCCCGGGGTGCTCGGGGTGCCGGGGGTGCGCGGGGGTGCTCGGGGTGCCCGGGGGTGCCCGGGGGTGCTCGGGGTGCCCGTGGGTGACCGGGGGAGCTCGGTGTGCCCGGGGGTGCCCGGGGGTGCTCGGGGTGCCCGGGGGTGCTCGGGGAGTGCTCGGGGTGCCCGGGGGTGCTCGGGGTGCCCGGGGGTGCTCGGGGGTACTCGGGGGTGCTCGGGGGTGCTCGGGGTGCCCGGGGGTGCCCGGGGGTGCTCGGGGTGCCCGGGGTGCTCGGGGGTACTCGGGGGTGCTCGGGGGTGCTCGGGGTGCCCGGGGGTGCCCGGGGGTGCTCGTTGTGCCCGGGGGTGCCCGGGGGTGCTCACGGTGCGCGGGGGTGCCCGGGGGTGCTCGGGGTGCCCGGGGGTGCCCGGGGGTGCCCGGGGGTGCTCGGGGGTGCTCGGGGTGCCCGGGGGTGCCTGGGGGTGCTCGGGGTGCCCGGGGGTGCCCGGGGGTGCCCGGGGGTGCTCGGGGGTGCTCGGGGTGCCCGGGGTGCCCGGGGGTGCTCGTTGTGCCCGGGGGTGCCCGGGGGTGCTCAGGGTGCGCGGGGGTGCCCGGGGGTGCTCGGGGTGCCCGGGGATGCTCGGGGGTGCTCGGGGTTCCCGGGGGTGCTCGGGGTACCCCGGGGTGCCCGGGGGAGCCCGGGGGTGCTCGGGGTGCCGGGGGTGCGCGGGGGTGCTCGGGGTGCCCGTGGGTAACCGGGGGAGCTCGGGGTGCCCGGGGGTGCCCGGGGGTGCTCGGGGTGCCCCGGGGGTGCTCGGGGGTGCTCGGGGTGCCTGGGGGTGCTCGGGGGTGCCCGGGGGTGCTCGGGGTGCCCGGGGGTGCGCGGGTGTGCTCGGGGTGCCCGGGGGTGCCCGGGGGTGCTCGGGGTGCCCGGGGGTGCCCGTGGGTGCTCGGGGGTGCTTGCGGTGCCCGGGGGTGCTCGGGGGTGCTTGGGGTGCCCGGGGGTGCTCGGGGGTGCCCTCGGGTGCTCGGGGTGCCCGGGGGTGCTCGGGGTGCCCGGGGTGTCCGGGGGTGCCCGGGGTGTCCGGGGGTCCCCGGGGGTGCTCGGGGTGCCCGGGGGTGCCCGGGGGTGCTTGGGGTGACCGGGGGTTCGCGGGGGTGCTCGGGGTGCTCGGGGGTGCCCGGGGGTGTTCGGGGATGCCCGGGGCTCCTCGGCGTGCCCGGGGGTGCCCGGGGCTCTTCGGGGTGCCCGGGGGTGAACGGGGGTGCTCGGGGTGCCCGGGGTGCCCGGGGGTGCTCGGGGTGCCCGGGGGTGCCCGTGGGTGCTCGGGGGTGCTCGGGGTGCTCGGGGGTGCCCGGGGGTGCTAGGGGTGCCCGGGGGTGCCCGGCGGTGCCCGGCGGTGCCCGGGGGTGCTCGGGGTGCCCGGGGGTGCCCGGGGGTGCTCGGGGTGCCCGGGGGTGCTCGGGGTGCCCGGGGTTGCCCGGGGGTGCTCGAGGTGCCCGGGGGTGACCGGGGGTGCTCGGGGTGCGCGGGGGTGCCCGGGGGTGCTCGGGGTGCCCGGGGGTGCCCGGGGGTGCTCGGGGGTGCTCGGGGTGCTCGGGGGTGCCCGGGGGTGCTCGGGGTGCCCGGGGGTGCCCGGGGGTGCCCGGGGGTGCTCGGGGTGCCCGGGGGTGCCCGGGGGTGCTCGGGGTGCCCGGGGGTGCCCGGGGTGCTCGGGGTGCCCGGGGGTGCCCGTGGGTGCTCGGGGGTGCCCGGGGGTGCTCGGGGTGCCCGGGGGTGCTCGGGGTGCCTGGGGGTGCCCGGGGGTGCTCGGGGTGCCCGGGGGTGCCCGTGGGTGCTCGGGGGTGCCCGGGGGTGCTCGGGGTGCCCGAGGCTGCCCGGGGGTGCTCGGGGTGCCCGGGGGTGCTCGGGGTGCCCGGGGGTGCCCGGGCGTGCTCGGGGTGCCGGGGGTGCCCGGGGTGCTCGGGGTGCCCGGGGGTGCCCGGGGGTGCTCGGGGTGCCCGGGGGTGCCCGGGGGTGCTCGGGGTGCGCGGGGGTGCCCGGGGGTGCTCGGGGTGCCCGGCTTGCTCGGGGGTGCTCGGGGTGCCCGGGGGTGCTCGGGGTACCCCGGGGTGCCCGGGGGAGCCCGGGGGTGCTCGGGGTGCCGGGGGTGCGCGGGGGTGCTCGGGGTGCCCGGGGGTGCCCGGGGGTGCTCGGGGTGCCCGGGGGTGCGCGGGGGTGCTCAGGGTGCCCGGGGGCGCCCGGGGGTGCCCGGGGGTGCTCGGGGTGCCCGTGGGTGACCGGGGGTGCTCAGGGTGCCCGGGGGTGCCCGGGGGTGCTCGGGGTGCCCGGGGGTGCTCGGGGGTGCTCGGGGTGCCCGGGGGTGCTCGGGGTGCCCGGGGATGCCCGGGGGTGCTCGGGGTGCCCGGGGGTTTTCGGGGTGCCCGGGGGTGCTCGGGGTGCCCGGGGGTGCCCGGGGGTGCTCGGGGTGCCCGGGGGTGCCCGGGGGAGCTCGGGGTGCCCGGGGGTGCCCGGGGGTGCTCGGGGTGCCCGGGGGTGCCCGTGGGTGCTCGGGGGTGCCCGGTGGTGCTCGGGGTGCCCGGGGCTGCCCGGGGGTGCTCGGGGTGCCCGGGGGTGCCCGGGGGTGCTCGGGGTGACCGGGGGTGCCCGGGGGTGCTCGGGGTGCCCGGGGGTGCTCGGAGTGCCCGGGGGTGCCCGGGGGTGCTCGGGGTGCCCGGGGGTGCCCGGGGGTGCTCGGGGTGCGCGGGGGTGCCCGGGGGTGCTCGGGGTGCCCGGGGATGCTCGGGGGTGCTCGGGGTGCCCGGGGGTGCTCGGGGTACCCCGGGGTGCCCGGGGGAGCCCGGGGGTGCTCGGGGTGCCGGGGGTGCGCGGGGGTGCTCGGGGTGCCCGGGGGTGCCCGGGGGTGCTCGGGGTGCCCGTGGGTGACCGGGGGAGCTCGGGGTGCCCGGGGGTGCCCGGGGGTGCTCGGGGTGCCCGGGGGTGCTCGGGGAGTGCTCGGGGTGCCTGGGGGTGCTCGGGGGTGCCTGGGGGTGCTCGGGGGTGCCCGGGGGTGCTCGGGGTGCCCGGGGGTGCCCGGGTGTGCTCGGGGTGCCCGGGGGTGCCCGGGGGTGCTCGGGGTGCCCGGGGGTGCCCGTGGGTGCTCGGGGGTGCTTGCGGTGCCCGGGGGTGCTCGGGGGTGCTTGGGGTGCCCGGGGGTGCTCGGGGGTGCCCTCGGGTGCTCGGGGTGCCCGGGGGTGCTCGGGGTGCCCGGGGTGTCCGGGGGTGCCCGGGGTGTCCGGGGGTGCCCGGGGGTGCTCGGGGTGCCCGGGGGTGCCCGGGGGTGCTCGGGGTGCCCGGGGGTGCCCGGGGGTGCACGGGGTGCGCGGGGGTGCCCGGGGGTGCTCGGGGTGCCCGGGGATGCTCGGGGGTGCTCGGGGTGCCCGGGGGTGCTCGGGGTACCCCGGGGTGCCCGGGGGAGCCCGGGGGTGCTCGGGGTGCCGGGGGTGCGCGGGGGTGCTCGGGGTGCCCGGGGGTGCCCGGGGGTGCTCGGGGTGCCCGTGGGTGACCGGGGGAGCTCGGGGTGCCCGGGGGTGCCCGGGGGTGCTCGGGGTGCCCGGGGGTGCTTGGGGAGTGCTCGGGGTGCCTGGGGGTGCTCGGGGGTGCCCGGGGGTGCTCGGGGGTGCCCGGGGGTGCTCGGGGTGCCCGGGGGTGCCCGGGTGTGCTCGGGGTGCCCGGGGGTGCCCGGGGGTGCTCGGGGTGCCCGGGGGTGCCCGTGGGTGCTCGGGGGTGCTTGCGGTGCCCGGGGGTGCTCGGGGGTGCTTGGGGTGCCCGGGGGTGCTCGGGGGTGCCCTCGGGTGCTCGGGGTGCCCGGGGGTGCTCGGGGTGCCCGGGGTGTCCGGGGGTGCCCGGGGTTTCCGGGGGTGCCCGGGGGTGCTCGGGGTGCCCGGGGGTGCCCGGGGGTGCTCGGGATGCCCGGCTGTTCGCGGGGGTGCTCGGGGTGCCCGGGGGTGCCCGGGGGTGTTCGGGGATGCCCGGGGCCCCTCGGCGTGCCCGGGGGTTCCCGGGGCTCCTCGGGGTGCCCGGGGGTGCTCGGGGGTGCTCGGGGTGCCCGGGGGTGCCCGGGGGTGCTCGGGGTGCCCGGGGGTGCCCGGGGGTGCCCGTGGGTGCTCGGAGGTGCTCGGGGTGCCCGGGGGTGCCCGGGGCTGCCCGGGGGTGCTCGGGGTGCCCGGGGGTGCCCGGGGGTGCCCGGGGGTGCTCGGGGTGCCCGGGGGTGCCCGGGGGTGCTCGGGGTGCCCGGGGGTGGTCGGGGTGCCCGGGGGTGCCCGGGGGTGCTCGGGGTGCCCGGGGGTGCCCGGGGGTGCTCGGGGTGGGCGGGGGTGCCCGGGGGTGCTCGGGGTGCCCGGGGGTGCCCGGGGGTGCTCGGGGTGCCCGGGGGTGCCCGAGGGTGCTCGGGGGTGCTTGCGGTGCCCGGGGGTGCTCGGGGGTGCTTGGGGTGCCCGGGGGTGCTCGGTGGTGCCCTCGGGTGCTCGGGGTGCCCGGGGGTGCTCGGGGTGCCCGGGGTGTCCGGGGGTGCCCGGGGTGTCCGGGGGTGCCCGGGGGTGCTCGGGGTGCCCGGGGGTGCCCGGGGGTGCTCGGGGTGCCCGGGGGTTCGCGGGGGTGCTCGGGGTGCTCGGGGGTGCCCGGAGGTGTTCGGGGATGCCCAGGGCTCCTCGGCGTGCCCGGGGGTGCCCGGGGCTCTTCGGGGTGCCCGGGGGTGCACGGGGTGCCCGGGGGTGCCCGGGGGTGCTCGGGGTGCCCGGGGGTGCCCGGAGGTGCTCGGCGTGCCCGGGGGTGCCCGTGGGTGCTCGGGGGTGCCCGGGGGTGCTCGGGGTGCCCGGGGGTGCTCGGGGTGCCCGGGGGTGCCCGGGGGTGCTCGGGGTGCCCGGGGGTGCCCGTGGGTTCTCGGGGGTGCCCGGGGGTGCTCGGGGTGCCCGAGGCTGCCCGGGGGTGCTCGGGGTGCCCGGGGGTGCTCGGGGTGCCCGGGGGTGCCCGGGCGTGCTCGGGGTGCCCGGGGGTGCCCGGGGGTGCTCGGGGTGCCCGGGGGTGCCCGGGGGTGCTCGGGGTGCCCGGGGGTGCCCGGGGGTGCTCGGGGTGCGCGGGTGTGCCCGGGGGTGCTCGGGGTGCCCGGGTTGCTCGGGGGTGCTCGGGGTGCCCGGGGGTGCTCGGGGTACCCCGGGGTGCCCGGGGGAGCCCGGGGGTGCTCGGGGTGCCGGGGGTGCGCGGGGGTGCTCGGGGTGCCCGGGGGTGCCCGGGGGTGCCCGGGGGTGCTCGGGGTGCCCGGGGGTTCACGGGGGTGCTCAGGGTGCCCGGGGGCGCCCGGGGGTGCCCGGGGGTGCTCGGGGTGCCCGTGGGTGACCGGGGGTGCTCAGGGTGCCCGGGGGTGCCCGGGGGTGCTCGGGGTGCCCGGGGGTGCTCGGGGGTGCTCGGGGTGCCCGGGGGTGCTCGGGGTGCCCGGGGATGCCCGGGGGTGCTCGGGGTGCCCGGGAGTTTTCGGGGTGCCCGGGGGTGCTCGGGGTGCCCGGGGGTGCCCGGGGGTGCTCGGGGTGCCCGGGGGTGCCCGGGGGTGCTCGGGGTGCCCGGGGGTGCCCGGGGGTGCTCGGGGTGCCCGGGGGTGCCCGTGGGTGCTCGGGGGTGCCCGGGGGTGGTCGGGGTGCCCGGGGCTGCCCGGGGGTGCTCGGGGTGCCCGGGGGTGCCCGGGGGTGCTCGGGGTGCCCGGGGGTTCCCGGGGGTGCCCGGGGTGCCCGGGGGTGCCCGGGGGTGCTCGGAGTGCCCGGGGGTGCCCGGGGGTGCTCGGGGTGCCCGGGGGTGCCCGGGGGTGCTCGGGGTGCGCGGGGGTGCCCGGGGGTGCTCGGGGTGCCCGGGGATGCTCGGGGGTGCTCGGGGTGCCCGGGGGTGCTCGGGGTACCCCGGGGTGCCCGGGGGAGCCCGGGGGTGCTCGGGGTGCCGGGGGTGCGCGGGGGTGCTCGGGGTGCCCGGGGGTGCCCGGGGGTGCTCGGGGTGCCCGTGGGTGACCGGGAGAGCTCGGGGTGCCCGTGGGTGCCCGGGGGTGCTCGGGGTGCCCGGGGGTGCTCGGGGAGTGCTCGGGGTGCCTGGGGGTGCTCGGGGGTGCCCGGGGGTGCTCGGGGGTGCCCGGGGGTGCTCGGGGTGCCCGGGGGTGCCCGAGTGTGCTCGGGGTGCCCGGGGGTGCCCGGGGGTGCTCGGGGTGCCCGGGGGTGCCCGTGGGTGCTCGGGGGTGCTTGCGGTGCCCGGGGGTGCTCGGGGGTGCTTGGGGTGCCCGGGGCTGCTCGGGGGTGCCCTCGGGTGCTCGGGGTGCCCGGGGGTGCTCGGGGTGCCCGGGGTGTCCGGGGGTGCCCGGGGTGTCCGGGGGTGCCCGGGGGTGCTCGGGGTGCCCGGGGGTGCCCGGGGGTGCTCGGGGTGCCCGGGGGTGCCCGGGGGTGCTCGGGGTGCGCGGGGGTGCCCGGGGGTGCTCTGGGTGCCCGGGGATGCTCGGGGGTGCTCGGGGTGCCCGGGGGTGCTCGGGGTACCCCGGGGTGCCCGGGGGAGCCCGGGGGTGCTCGGGGTGCCGGGGGTGCGCGGGGGTGCTCGGGGTGCCCGGGGGTGCCCGGGGGTGCTCGGGGTGCCCGTGGGTGACCGGGGGAGCTCGGGGTGCCCGGGGGTGCCCGGGGGTGCTCGGGGTGCCCGGGGGTGCTCGGGGAGTGCTCGGGGTGCCTGGGGGTGCTCGGGGGTGCCCGGGGGTGCTCGGGGGTGCCCGGGGGTGCTCGGGGTGCCCGGGGGTGCCCGGGTGTGCTCGGGGTGCCCGGGGGTGCCCGGGGGTGCTCGGGGTGCCCGGGGGTGCCCGTGGGTGCTCGGGGGTGCTTGCGGTGCCCGGGGTGCTCGGGGGTGCTTGGGGTGCCCGGGGGTGCTCGGGGGTGCCCTCGGGTGCTCGGGGTGCCCGGGGGTGCTCGGGGTGCCCGGGGTGTCCGGGGGTGCCCGGGGTGTCCGGGGGTGCCCGGGGGTGCTCGGGGTGCCCGGGGGTGCCCGGGGGTGCTCGGGATGCCCGGCTGTTCGCGGGGGTGCTCGGGGTGCCCGGGGGTGCCCGGGGGTGTTCGGGGATGCCCGGGGCTCCTCGGCGTGCCCGGGGGTGCCCGGGGCTCCTCGGGGTGCCCGGGGGTGCTCGGGGGTGCTCGGGGTGCCCGGGGGTGCCCGGGGGTGCTCGGGGTGCCCGGGGGTGCCCGGGGGTGCCCATGGGTGCTCGGAGGTGCTCGGGGTGCCCGGGGGTGCCCGGGGCTGCCCGGGGGTGCTCGGGGTGCCCGGGGGTGCTCGGGGGTGCTCGGGGTGCCCGGGGGTGCCCGGGGGTGGTCGGGGAGCCCGGGGGTGGTCGGGGTGCCCGGGGGTGCCCGGGGGTGCTCGGGGTGCCCGGGGGTGCCCGGGGGTGCTCGGGGTGCGCGGGGGTGCCCGGGGGTGCTCGGGGTGCCCGGGGGTGCCCGTGGGTGTTCGGGGATGCCCGGGGCTCCTCGGCGTGCCCGTGGGTGCCCGGGGCTCCTCGGGGTGCCCGGGGGTGCTCGGGGGTGCTCGGGGTGCCCGGGGGTGCCCGGGGGTGCTCGGGGTGCCCGGGGGTGCCCGGGGGTGCCCGTGGGTGCTCGGAGGTGCTCGGGGTGCCCGGGGGTGCCCGGGGCTGCCCGGGGGTGCTCGGGGTGCCCGGGGGTGCCCGGGGGTGCCCGGGGGTGCTCGGGGTGCCCGGGGGTGCCCGGGGGTGGTCGGGGTGCCCGGGGGTGGTCGGGGTGCCCGGGGGTGCCCGGGGGTGCTCGGGGTGCCCGGGGTGTCCGGGGGTGCCCGGGGTGTCCGGGGGTGCCCGGGGGTGCTCGGGGTGCCCGGGGGTGCCCGGGGGTGCTCGGGATGCCCGGCTGTTCGCGGGGGTGCTCGGGGTGCCCGGGGGTGCCCGGGGGTGTTCGGGGATGCCCGGGGCTCCTCGGCGTGCCCGGGGGTGCCCGGGGCTCCTCGGGGTGCCCGAGGGTGCTCGGGGGTGCTCGGGGTGCCCGGGGGTGCCCGGGGGTGCTCGGGGTGCCCGGGGGTGCCCGGGGGTGCTCGGGGGTGCTCGGGGTGCCCGGGGGTGCCCGGGGGTGGTCGGGGTGCCCGGGGGTGGTCGGGGTGCCCGGGGGTGCCCGGGGGTGCTCGGGGTGCGCGGGGGTGCCCGGGGGTGCTCGGGGTGCCCGGGGGTGCCCGGGGGTGTTCGGGGATGCCCGGGGCTCCTCGGCGTGCCCGGGGGTGCCCGGGGCTCCTCGGGGTGCCCGGGGGTGCTCGGGGGTGCTCGGGGTGCCCGGGGGTGCCCGGGGGTGCTCGGGGTGCCCGGGGGTGCCCGGGGGTGCCCGTGGGTGCTCGGAGGTGCTCGGGGTGCCCGGGGGTGCCCGGGGCTGCCCGGGGGTGCTCGGGGTGCCCGGGGGTGCCCGGGGGTGCCCGGGGGTGCTCGGGGTGCCCGGGGGTGCCCGGGGGTGGTCGGGGTGCCCGGGGGTGGTCGGGGTGCCCGGGGGTGCCCGGGGGTGCTCGGGGTGCCCGGGGGTGCCCGGGGGTGCTCGGGGTGCGCGGGGGTGCCCGGGGGTGCTCGGAGTGCCCGGGGGTGCCCGGGGGTGCTCGGGGTGCCCGGGGGTGCCCGTGGGTGCTCGGGGGTGCTTGCGGTGCCCGGGGGTGCTCGGGGGTGCTTGGGGTGCCCGGGGGTGCTCGGGGGTGCCCTCGGGTGCTCGGCGTGCCCGGGGGTGCTCGGGGTGCCCGGGGTGTCCGGGGGTGCCCGGGGTGTCCGGGGGTGCCCGGGGGTGCTCGGGGTGCCCGGGGGTACCCGGGGGTGCTCGGGGTGCCCGGGGGTTCGCGGGGGTGCTCGGGGTGCTCGGGGGTGCCCGGGGGTGTTCGGGGATGCCCGGGGCTCCTCGGCGTGCCCGGGGGTGCCCGGGGCTCTTCGGGGTGCCCGGGGGTGCACGGGGGTGCTCGGGGTGCCCGGGGGTGCCCGGGGGTGCTCGGGGTGCCCGGGGTGCCCGTGGGTGCTCGGGGGTGCTCTGGGTGCCCGGGGGTGCCCGGGGCTGCCCGGGGATGCTCGGGGTGCCCGGCGGTGCCCGGCGGTGCCCGGGGGTGCTCGGGGTGCCCGGGGGTGCCCGGAGGTGCTCGGGGTGCCCGGGGGTGCTCGGGGTGCCCGGGGGTGCCCGGGGGTGCTCGGGGTGCCCGGGGGTGACCGGGGGTGCTCGGGGTGCGCGGGGGTGCCCGGGGGTGCTCGGGGTGCCCGGGGGTGCCCGGGGGTGCTCGGGGTGCCCGTGGGTGACCGGGGGAGCTCGGGGTGCCCGGGGGTGCCTGGGGGTGCTCGGGGTGCCCGGGGGTGCTCGGGGAGTGCTCGGGGTGCCTGGGGGTGCTCGGGGGTGCCCGGGGGTGCTCGGGGGTGCCCGGGGGTGCTCGGGGTGCCCGGGGGTGCCCGGGGGTGCTCGGGATGCCCGGCTGTTCGCGGGGGTGCTCGGGGTGCCCGGGGGTGCCCGGGGGTGTTCGGGGATGCCCGGGGTTCCTCGGCGTACCCGGGGGTGCCCGGGGCTCCTCGGGGTGCCCGGGGGTGCTCGGGGGTGCTCGGGGTGCCCGGGGGTGCCCGGGGGTGCTCGGGGTGCCCGGGGGTGCCCGGGGGTGCCCGTGGGTGCTCGGAGGTGCTCGGGGTGCCCGGGGGTGCCCGGGGCTGCCCGGGGGTGCTCGGGGTGCCCGGGGGTGCCCGGGGGTGCCCGGGGGTGCTCGGGGTGCCCGGGGGTGCCCGGGGGTGGTCGGGGTGCCCGGGGGTGGTCGGGGTGCCCGGGGGTGCCCGGGGGTGCTCGGGGTGCCCGGGGGTGCTCGGGGGTGCTCGGGGTGCGCGGGGGTGCCCGGGGGTGCTCGGGGTGCCCGGGGGTGCCCGGGGGTGCTCGGGGTGCCCGGGGGTGCCCGTGGGTGCTCGGGGGTGCTTGCGGTGCCCGGGGGTGCTCGGGGGTGCTTGGGGTGCCCGGGGGTGCTCGGGGGTGCCCTCGGGTGCTCGGGGTGCCCGGGGGTGCTCGGGGTGCCCGGGGTGTCCGGGGGTGCCCGGGGTGTCCGGGGGTGCCCGGGGGTGCTCGGGGTGCCCGGGGGTTCCCGGGGGTGCTCGGGGTGCCCGGGGGTTCGCGGGGGTGCTCGGGGTGCTCGGGGGTGCCCGGGGGTGTTCGGGGATGCCCGTGGCTCCTCGGCGTGCCCGGGGGTGCCCGGGGCTCTTCGGGGTGCCCGGGGGTGCACGGGGGTGCTCGGGGTGCCCGGGGGTGCCCGGGGGTGCTCGGGGTGCCCGGGGGTGCCCGTGGGTGCTCGGGGGTGCTCTGGGTGCCCGGGGGTGCCCGGGGCTGCCCGGGGGTGCTCGGGGTGCCCGGCGGTGCCCGGCGGTGCCCGGGGGTGCTCGGGGTGCCCGGGGGTGCCCGGGGGTGCTCGGGGTGCCCGGGGGTGCTCGGGGTGCCCGGGGGTGCCCGGGGGTGCTCGGGGTGCCCGGGGGTGACCGGGGGTGCTCGGGGTGCGCGGGGGTGCCCGGGGGTGCTCGGGGTGCCCGGGGGTGCCCGGGGGTGCTCGGGGTGCCCGTGGGTGACCGGGGGAGCTCGGGGTGCCCGTGGGTGCCCGGGGGTGCTCGGGGTGCCCGGGGGTGCTCGGGGAGTGCTCGGGGTGCCTGGGGATGCTCGGGGGTGCCCAGGGGTGCTCGGGGGTGCCCGGGGGTGCTCGGGGTGCCCGGGGGTGCCCGGGTGTGCTCGGGGTGCCCGGGGGTGCCCGGGGATGCTCGGGGTGCCCGGGGGTGCCCGTGGGTGCTCGGGGGTGCTTGCGGTGCCCGGGGGTGCTCGGGGGTGCTTGGGGTGCCCGGGGGTGCTCGGGGGTGCCCTCGGGTGCTCGGGGTGCCCGGGGGTGCTCGGGGTGCCCGGGGTGTCCGGGGGTGCCCGGGGTGTCCGGGGGTGCCCGGGGGTGCTCGGGGTGCCCGGGGGTGCCCGGGGGTGCTCGGGATGCCCGGCTGTTCGCGGGGGTGCTCGGGGTGCCCGGGGGTGCCCGGGGGTGTTCGGGGATGCCCGGGGCTCCTCGGCGAGCCCGGGGGTGCCCGGGGCTCCTCGGGGTGCCCGGGGGTGCTCGGGGGTGCTCGGGGTGCCCGGGGGTGCCCGGGGGTGCTCGGGGTGCCCGGGGGTGCCCGGGGGTGCCCGTGGGTGCTCGGAGGTGCTCGGGGTGCCCGGGGGTGCCCGGGGCTGCCCGGGGGTGCTCGGGGTGCCCGGGGGTGGTCGGGGTGCCCGGGGGTGCCCGGGGGTGCTCGGGGTGCCCGGGGGTGCTCGGGGTGCGCGGGGGTGCCCGGGGGTGCTCGGGGTGCCCGGGGGTGCCCGGGGGTGCTCGGGGTGCCCGGGGGTGCCCGTGGGTGCTCGGGGGTGCTTGCGGTGCCCGGGGGTGCTCGTGGGTGGTTGGGGTGCCCGGGGGTGCTCGGGGGTGCCCTCGGGTGCTCGGGGTGCCCGGGGGTGCTCGGGGTGCCCGGGGTGTCCGGGGGTGCCCGGGGTGTCCGGGGGTGCCCGGGGGTGCTCGGGGTGCCCGGGGGTGCCCGGGGGTGCTCGGGGTGCCCGGGGTTCGCGGGGGTGCTCGGGGTGCTCGGGGGTGCCCGGGGGTGTTCGGGGATGCCCGGGGCTCCTCGGCGTGCCCGGGGGTGCCCGGGGATCTTCGGGGTGCCCGGGGGTGCACGGGAGTGCTCGGGGTGCCCGGGGGTGCCCGGGGGTGCTCGGGGTGCCTGGGGGTGCCCGTGGGTGCTCGGGGGTGCTCTGGGTGCCCGGGGGTGCCCGGGGCTGCCCGGGGGTGCTCGGGGTGCCCGGCGGTGCCCGGCGGTGCCCGGGGTTGCTCGGGGTGCCCGGGGGTGCCCGGGGGTGCTCGGGGTGCCCGGGGGTGCCCGGGGGTGCTCGGGGTGCCCGGGGGTGACCGGGGGTGCTCGGGGTGCGCGGGCGTGCCCGGGGGTGCTCGGGGTGCCCGGGGGTGCCCGGGGGTGCTCGGGGATGATCGGGGTGCCCGGGGGTGCTCGGGGTGCCCGGGGGTGCCCGGGGGTGCCCGGGGGAGCTCGGGGTGCCCGGGGGTGCCCGGGGGTGCTCGGGGGTGCTCGGGGTGCCCGGGGGTGCTCGGGGGTGCTCGGGGTGCCCGGGGGTGCTCGGGGTGCCCGGGGATGCCCGGGGGTGCTCGGGGTGCCCGGGGGTGCTCGGGGGTGCTCGGGGTGCCCGGGGGTGCTCGGGGTGCTCGGGGTGCCCGGGGGTGCCCGGGGGTGCTCGGGGTGCCCGGGGGTGCCCGGGGGTGCTCGGGGTGCCCGGGGGTGCCCGGGGGTGCTCGGGGTGCCCGGGGGTGCCCGGGGGTGCCCGGGGGTGCCCGGGGGTGCCCGGGGGTGCTCGGGGTGCCCGGGGTCTCGGGGTGCCCGGGGGTGCTCGGGGTGCCCGGGGGTGCCCCGGGGGTGCTCGGGGTGCCCGGGGGTGCCCGTGGGTGCTCGGGGGTGCCCGGGGGTGCTCGGGGTGCCCGAGGCTACCCGGGGGTGCTCGGGGTGCCCGGGGGTGCTCGGGGTGCCCGGGGGTGCCCGGGCATGCTCGGGGTGCCCGGGGGTGCCCGGGGGTGCTCGGGGTGCCCGGGGGTGCCCGGGGGTGCTCGGGGTGCCCGGGGGTGCCCGGGGGTGCTCGGGGTGCGCGGGGGTGCCCGGGGGTGCTCGGGGTGCCCGGGTTGCTCGGGGGTGCTCGGGGTGCCCGGGGGTGCTCGGGGTACCCCGGGGTGCCCGGGGGAGCCCGGGGGTGCTCGGGGTGCCGGGGGTGCGCGGGGGTGCTCGGGGTGCCCGGGGGTGCCCGGGGGTGCTCGGGGTGCCCGGGGGTGCGCGGGGGTGCTCAGGGTGCCCGGGGGCGCCCGGGGGTGCCCGGGGGTGCTCGGGGTGCCCGTGGGTGACCGGGGGTGCTCAGGGTGCCCGGGGGTGCCCGGGGGTGCTCGGGGTGCCCGGGGGTGCTCGGGGGTGCTCGGGGTGCCCGGGGGTGCTCGGGGTGCCCGGGGATGCCCGGGGGTGCTCGGGGTGCCCGGGGGTTTTCGGGGTGCCCGGGGGTGCCCGGGGGTGCTCGGGGTGCCCGGGGGTGCCCGGGGGTGCTCGGGGTGCCCGGGGGTGCCCGGGGGTGCTCGGGGTGCCCGGGGGTGCCCGGGGGTGCTCGGGGTGCCCGGGGGTGCCCGTGGGTGCTTGGGGGTGCCCGGGGGTGCTCGGGGTGCCCGGGGCTGCCCGGGGGTGCTCGGGGTGCCCGGGGGTGCCCGGGGGTGCTCGGGGTGCCCGGGGGTGCCTGGGGGTGCTCGGGGAGCCCGGGGGTGCCCGGGGGTGCTCGGAGTGCCCGGGGGTGCCCGGGGGTGCTCGGGGTGCCCGGGGGTGCCCGGGGGTGCTCGGGGTGCGCGGGGGTGCCCGGGGGTGCTCGGGGTGCCCGGGGATGCTCGGGGGTGCTCGGGGTGCCCGGGGGTGCTCGGGGTACCCCGGGGTGCCCGGGGGAGCCCGGGGGTGCTCGTGGTGCCGGGGGTGCGCGGGGGTGCTCGGGGTGCCCGGGGGTGCCCGGGGGTGCTCGGGGTGCCCGTGGGTGACCGGGGGAGCTCGGGGTGCCCGGGGGTGCCCGGGGGTGCTCGGGGTGCCCGGGGGTGCTCGGGGAGTGCTCGGGGTGCCTGGGGGTGCTCGGGGGTGCCCGGGGGTGCTCGGGGGTGCCCGGGGGTGCTCGGGGTGCCCGGGGGTGCCCGGGTGTGCTCGGGGTGCCCGGGGGTGCCCGGGGGTGCTCGGGGTGCCCGGGGGTGCCCGTGGGTGCTCGGGGGTGCTTGCGGTGCCCGGGGGTGCTCGGGGGTGCTTGGGGTGCCCGGGGATGCTCGGGGGTGCCCTCGGGTGCTCGGGGTGCCCGGGGGTGCTCGGGGTGCCCGGGGTGTCCGGGGGTGCCCGGGGTGTCCGGGGGTGCCCGGGGGTGCTCGGGGTGCCCGGGGGTGCCCCGGGGTGCTCGGGATGCCCGGCTGTTCGCGGGGGTGCTCGGGGTGCCCGGGGGTGCCCGGGGGTGTTCGGGGATGCCCGGGGCTCCTCGGCGTGCCCGGGGGTGCCCGGGGCTCCTCGGGGTGCCCGGGGGTGCTCGGGGGTGCTCGGGGTGCCCGGGGGTGCTCGGGGTGCCCGGGGGTGCCCGGGGGTGCCCGTGGGTGCTCGGAGGTGCTCGGGGTGCCCGGGGGTGCCCGGGGCTGCCCGGGGGTGCTCGGGGTGCCCGGGGGTGCCCGGGGGTGCCCGGGGTGCTCGGGGTGCCCGGGGGTGCCCGGGGGTGCTCGGGGTGCCCGGGGGTGGTCGGGGTGCCCGGGGGTGCCCGGGGGTGCTCGGGATGCCCGGGGGTGCCCGGGGGTGCTCGGGGTGCGCGGGGGTGCCCGGGGGTGCTCGGGGTGCCCGGGGTCTGCCCGGGGGTGCTCGGGGGTGCCCGGGGGTGCTCGGGGTGCCCGGGGGTGCCCGGGTGTGCTCGGGGTGCCCGGGGGTGCCCGGGGGTGCTCGGGGTGCCCGGGGGTGCCCGTGGGTGCTCGGGGGTGCTTGCGGTGCCCGGGGATGCTCGGGGGTGCTTGGGGTGCCCGGGGGTGCTCGGGGGTGACCTCGGGTGCTCGGGGTGCCCGGGGGTGCTCGGGGTGCCCGGGGTGTCCGGGGGTGCCCGGGGTGTCCGGGGGTGCCCGGGGGTGCTCGGGGTGCCCGGGGGTGCCCGGGGGTGCTCGGGATGCCCGGCTGTTCGCGGGGGTGCTCGGGGTGCCCGGGGGTGCCCGGGGGTGTTCGGGGTGCCCGGGGGTGCTCGGGGGTGCTCGGGGTGCCCGGGGGTGCCCGGGGGTGCTCGGGGTGCCCGGGGGTGCCCGGGGGTGCTCGGGGTGCCCGGGGGTGCCCGGGGGTGCCCGTGGGTGCTCGGAGGTGCTCGGGGTGCCCGGGGGTGCCCGGGGCTGCCCGGGGGTGCTCGGGGTGCCCGCGGGTGCCCGGGGGTGCCCGGGGGTGCTCGGGGTGCCCGGGGGTGCCCGGGGGTGCTCGGGGTGCCCGGGGGTGGTCGGGGTGCCCGGGGTCGCGGGGGTGCTCGGGCTGCCCGGGGGTGCCCGGGGGTGCTCGGGGTGCGCGGGGGTGCCCGGGGGTGCTCGGGGATGATCGGGGTGCCCGGGGGTGCTCGTGGTGCCAGGGGGTGCTCGGGGGAGCTCGGGGTGCCCGGGGGTGCCCGGGGGTGCTCGGGGGTGCTCGGGGTGCCCGGAAGTGCTCGGGGTGCCCGGGGGTGCCCGGGGGAGCCCGGGGGTGCTCGGGGTGCCGGGGGTGCGCGGGGGTGCTCGGGGTGCCCGGGGGTGCCCGGGGGGGCTCGGGGTGCCCGTGGGTGACCGGGGGAGCTCGGGGTGCCCGGGGGTGCCCGGGGTGCGCGGGGGTGCTCGGGGTGCCCGGGGGTGCCCGGGGCTGCCCGGGGGTGCTCGGGGTGCCCGCGGGTGCCCGGGGGTGCCCGGGGGTGCTCGGGGTGCCCGGGGGTGCCCGGGGGTGCTCGGGGTGCCCGGGGGTGCCCGGGGGTGCTCGGGGTGCCCGGGGGTGGTCGGGGTGCCCGGGGGTGCCCGGGGGTGCTCGGGCTGCCCGGGGGTGCCCGGGGGTGCTCGGGGTGCGCGGGGGTGCCCGGGGGTGCTCGGGGATGATCGGGGTGCCCGGGGGTGCTCGTGGTGCCAGGGGGTGCTCGGGGGAGCTCGGGGTGCCCGGGGGTGCCCGGGGGTGCTCGGGGGTGCTCGGGGTGCCCGGAAGTGCTCGGGGTGCCCGGGGGTGCCCGGGGGAGCCCGGGGGTGCTCGGGGTGCCGGGGGTGCGCGGGGGTGCTCGGGGTGCCCGGGGGTGCCCGGGGGGGCTCGGGGTGCCCGTGGGTGACCGGGGGAGCTCGGGGTGCCCGGGGGTGCCCGGGGTGCGCGGGGGTGCTCGGGGTGCCCGGGGGTGCCCGGGGGGGCTCGGGGTGCCCGTGGGTGACCGGGGGAGCTCGGGGTGCCCGGGGGTGCCCGGGGGTGCTCGGGGTGCCCGGGGGTGCCCGGGGGTGCTCGGGGTGCCCGGGGGTGCCCGGGGGTGCTCGGGGTGCCCGGGTGTGCCCGGGGGTGCTCGGGGTGCCCGGGGGTGCCCGGGGGTGCTCGGGGTGCCCGGGGGTGCTCGGGGTGCCCGGGGGTTCCCGGGGGAGCCCGGGGGTGTTCGGGGTGCCCCGTGGGTGACCGGGGGTGTTCAGGGTGCCCGGGGGTGCCCGGGGTGCTCGGGGTGCCCGGGGGTGCTCGGGGGTGCTCGGGGTGCCCGGGGTTGCTCGGGGTGCCCGGGGATGCCCGGGGGTGCTCGGGGTGCCCGGGGGTGCCCGGGGGTTTTCGGGGTGCCCGGGGGTGCCCGGGGGTGCTCGGCGTGCCCGGGGGTGCTCGGGGTGCCCGGGGGTGCCCGGGGGTGCTCGGGGTGCCCGGGGGTGCCCGGGGGTGCTCGGGGTGCCCGGGGGTGCCCGGGAGTGCTCGGGGTGCCCGGGGGTGCCCGGGGGTGCTCGGGGTGCCCGGGGGTGCCCGTGGGTGCTCGGGGGTGCCCGGGGGTGCTCGGGGTGCCCGGGGCTGCCGGGGGTGCTCGGGGTGCCCGGGGGTGCCCGGGGGTGCTCGGGGTGCCCGGGGGTGCACGGGGGTGCTCGGGGTGCCCGGGGGTGCCCGGGGGTGCTCGGGGTGCCCGGGGGTGCCCGGGGGTGCTCGGGGTGCGCGGGGGTGCCCGGGGGTCCTCGGGGTGCCCGGGGGTGCTCGGGGGTGCTCGGGGTGCCCGGGGGTGCTCGGGGTACACCGGGGTGCCCGGGGGAGCCCGGGGGTGCTCGGGGTGCCGGGGGTGCGCGGGGGTGCTCGGGGTGCCCGGGGGTGACCGGGGGAGCTCGGGGTGCCCGAGGGTGCCCGGGGGTGCTCGGGGTGCCCGGGGGTGCTCGGGGGTGCTCGGGGTGCCTGGGGGTGCTCGGGGGTGCCCGGGGGTGCTCGGGGTGCCCGGGGGTGCCCGGGGGTGCTCGGGGTGCCCGGGGGTGCCCGGGGGTGCTCGGGGTTTCCCGGGGGTGCCCGTGGGTGCTCGGGGGTGCTTGGGGTGCCCGGGGGTGCTCGGGGTACCCGGGGTGTCCGGGGGTGCCCGGGGTGTCCGGGGGTGCCCGGGGGTGCTCGGGGTGCCCGGGGGTTCGCGGGGGTGCTCGGGGTGCCCGGGGGTGCCCGGGGGTGCCCGGGGGTGTTCGGGGATGCCCGGGGCTCCTCGGCGTGCCCGGGGGTGCCCGGGGCTCCTCGGGGTGCCCGGGGGTGCCCGGGGGTGCTCGGGGTGCCCGGGGGTGCCCGGGGGTGCCCGGGGGTGCTCGGGGTGCCCGGTGGTGCCCGGGGCTGCCCGGGGGTGCTCGGGGTGCCCGGGGGTGCCCGGGGGTGCCCGGGGGTGCTCGGGGTTCCCGGGGGTGCCCGGGGGTGCTAGGGGTGCCTGGGGGTGCTCGGGGTGCCCGGGGGTGCCCGGGGTGCTCGGGGTGCACGGGGGTGCCCGGGGGTGCTCGGGGTGCCCGGGGGTGCCCAGGGGTGCTCGGGGATGCTCGGGGTGCCCGGGGGTGCTCGGGATGCCCGGGGGTGCCCGGGGGAGCTCGGGGTGCCCGGGGGTGCCCGGGGGTGCCCGGGGGTGCTCGGGGGTGCTCGGGGTGCCCCGGGGTGCTCGGGGTGCCCGGGGGTGCCCGGGGGAGCCCGGGGGTGCTCGGGGTGCCGGGGGTGCGCGGGGGTGCTCGGGGTGCCCGGGGGTGCCCGGGGGTGACCGGGGGAGCTCGGGGTGCCCGAGGGTGCCCGGGGGTGCTCGGGGTGCCCGGGGGTGCTCGGGGGTGCTCGGTGTGCCTGGGGGTGCTCGGGGGTGCCCGGGGCTGCTCGGGGTGCCCGGGGGTGCACGGGGGTGCTCGGGGGAGCCCGTGGGTGCTCGGGGTGCCGGGGGTGCGCGGGGGTGCTCGGGGTGCCCGGGGGTGCCCGGGGGTGCTCGGGGTGCCCGTGGGTGACCGGGGGAGCTCGGGGTGCCCGGGGGTGCCCGGGGGTGGTCGGGGTGCCCGGGGGTGCTCGGGGAGTGCTCGGGGTGCCTGGGGGTGCTCGGGGGTGCCCGGGGGTGCTCGGGGGTGCCCGGGGGTGCTCGGGGTGCTCGGGGGTGCCAGTGTGTGCTCGGGGTGCCCGGGGGTGCCCGGGGGTGCTCGGGGTGCCCGGGGGTGCCCGTGGGTGCTCGGGGGTGCTTGCGGTGCCCGGGGGTGCTCGGGGGTGCTTGGGGTGCCCGGGGGTGCTCGGGGGTGCCCTCGGGTGCTCGGGGTGCCCGGGGGTGCTCGGGGTGCCCGGGGTGTCCGGGGGTGCCCGGGGTGTCCGGGGGTGCCCGGGGGTGCTCGGGGTGCCCGGGGGTGCCCGGGGGTGCTCGGGATGCCCGGCTGTTCGCGGGCGTGCTCGGGGTGCCCGGGGGTGCCCGGGGGTGTTCGGGGATGCCCGGGGCTCCTCGGCGTGCCCGGGGGTGCCCGGGGCTCCTCGGGGTGCCCGGGGGTGCACGGGGGTGCTCGGGGTGCCCGGGGGTGCCCGGGGGTGCTCGGGGTGCCCGTGGGTGCCCGGGGGTGCCCGTGGGTGCTCGGGGGTGCTCGGGGTGCCCGGGGGTGCCCGGGGGTGCCCGGGGGTGCTCGGGGTGCCCGGGGGTGCCCGGGGGTGCTCGGGGTGCCCGGGGGTGGTCGGGGTGCCCGGGGGTGCCCGGGGTGCTCGGGGTGCCCGGGTGTGCCCGGGGGTGCTCGGGGTGCCCGGGGGTGCCCGGGGGTGCTCGGGGTGCCCGGGGGTGCTCGGGGTGCCCGGGGGTTCCCGGGGGAGCCCGGGGGTGCTCGGGGTGCCCGTGGGTGACCGGGGGTGTTCAGGGTGCCCGGGGGTTCCCGGGGGTGCTCGGGGTGCCCGGGGGTGCTCGGGGGTGCTCGGGTTGCCCGGGGTTGCTCGGGGTGCCCGGGGATGCCCGGGGGTGCTCGGGGTGCCCGGGGGTGCCCGGGGGTTTTCGGGGTGCCCGGGGGTGCCCGGGGGTGCTCGGGGTGCCCGGGGTGCTCGGGGTGCCCGGGGGTGCCCGGGGGTGCTCGGCGTGCCCGGGGGTGCCCGGGGGTGCTCCGGGTGCCCGGGGGTGCCCGTGGGTGCTCGGGGGTGCCCGGGGGTGCCCGGGGGTGCTCGGGGTGCACGGGGGTGCCCGTGGGTGCTCGGGGGTGCTCGGGGTGCCCGGGGTGCCCGGGGGTGCGCGGGGGTGCTCGGGGTGCCCGGGGGTGCCCGGGGGTACTCGGGGTGCCCGGAGGTGCCCGGGGCTCCTCGGCGTGCCCAGGGGTGCCCGGGGCTCCTCGGGGTGCCCGGGGGTGCACGGGGCTCCTCGGCGTGCACGGGGGTGCCCGGGGCTCCTCGGGGTGCCCGGGTGTGCCCGGGGGTGCTCAGGGTGCCCGGGGGTGCCCGGGGGTGCTCGGGGTGCCCTGGGGTGCCCGGGGGTGCTCGGGGTGCCCGGGGGTGCCCGGGGGTGCTCGGGGTGCCCGGGGGTGCCCGGGGGTGCTCGGGGTGCCCGGGGGTGCCCGGGGGTGCTCGGGGTGCCCAGGGGTGCCCGTGGGTGCTCGGGGGTGCCCGGGGGTGCTCGGGGTGCCCGGGGCTGCCCGGGGGTGCTCGGGGTGCCCGGGGGTGCCCGGGGGTGCTCGGGGTGCCCGGGGGTGCCCGGGGGTGCTCGGGGTGCCCGGAGGTGCTCGGGGGTGCTCGGAGTGCCCGGGGGTGCCCGGGGGTGCTCGGGGTGCCCGGGGGTGCCCGGGGGTGCTCGGGGTGCGCGGGGGTGCCCGGGGGTGCTCGGGGTGCCCGGGGATGCTGGGTGCCCGGGGGTGCTCGGGGTACCCCGGGGTGCCCGGGGGAGCCCGTGGGTGCTCGGGGTGCCGGGGGTGCGCGGGGGTGCTCGGGGAGCCCGGGGGTGCCCGGGGGTGCTCGGGGTGCCCGTGGGTGACCGGGGGAGCTCGGGGTGCCCGGGGGTGCCCGGGGGTGGTCGGGGTGCCCGGGGGTGCTCGGGGAGTGCTCGGGGTGCCTGGGGGTGCTCGGGGGTGCCCGGGGGTGCTCGGGGGTGCCCGGGGGTGCTCGGGGTGCTCGGGGGTGCCCGTGTGTGCTCGGGGTGCCCGGGGGTGCCCGGGGGTGCTCGGGGTGCCCGGGGGTGCCCGTGGGTGCTCGGGGGTGCTTGGGGTGCCCGGGGGTGCTCGGGGGTGCTTGGGGTGCCCGGGGGTGCTCGGGGGTGCCCTCGGGTGCTCGGGGTGCCCGGGGGTGCTCGGGGTGCCCGGGGTGTCCGGGGGTGCCCGGGGTGTCCGGGGGTGCCCTGGGGTGCTCGGGGTGCCCGGGGGTGCCCGGGGGTGCTCGGGATGCCCGGCTGTTCGCGGGGGTGCTCGGGGTGCCCGGGGGTGCCCGGGGGTGTTCGGGGATGCCCGGGGCTCCTCGGCGTGCCCGGGGGTGCCCGGGGCTCCTCGGGGTGCCCGGGGGTGCACGGGGGTGCTCGGGGTGCCCGGGGGTGCCCGGGGGTGCTCGGGGTGCCCGGGGGTGCCCGGGGGTGCCCGTGGGTGCTCGGGGGTGCTCGGGGTGCCCGGGGGTGCCCGGGGGTGCCCGGGGGTGCTCGGGGTGCCCGGGGGTGCACGGGGGTGCTCGGGGTGCCCGGGGGTGGTCGGGGTGCCCGGGGGTGCCCGGGGGTGCTCGGGGTGCCCGGGTGTGCCCGGGGGTGCTCGGGGGTGCCCGGGGGTGCTCGGGGTGCCCGGGGGTGCTCGGGGTGCCCGGGGGTTCCCGGGGGAGCCCGGGGGTGCTCGGGGTGCCCGTGGGTGACCGGGGGTGTTCAGGGTGCCCGGGGGTGCCCGGGGGTGCTCGGGGTGCCCGGGGGTGCTCGGGGGTGCTCGGGTTGCCCGGGGTTGCTCGGGGGGCCCGGGGATGCCCGGGGGTGCTCGGGGTGCCCGGGGGTGCCCGGGGGTTTTCGGGGTGCCCGGGGGTGCCCGGGGGTGCTCGGGGTGCCCGGGGGTGCTCGGGGTGCCCGGGGGTGCCCGGGGGTGCTCGGCGTGCCCGGGGGTGCCCGGGGGTGCTCGGGGTGCCCGGGGGTGCCCGGGAGTGCTCGGGGTGCCCGGGGGTGCCCGGGGTTGCTCGGGGTGCCCGGGGGTGCCCGTGGGTGCTCGGGGGTGCCCGGGGGTGCTCGGGGTGCCCGGGGCTGCCGGGGGTGCTCGGGGTGCCCGGGGGTGCCCGGGGGTGCTCGGGGTGCCCGGGGGTGCCCGGGGGTGCTCGGGGTGCCCGGGGGTGCCCGGGGGTGCTCGGGGTGCCCGGGGGTGCCCGGGGGTGCTCGGGGTGCGCGGGGGTGCCCGGGGGTCCTCGGGGTGCCCGGGGGTGCTCGGGGGTGCTCGGGGTGCCCGGGGGTGCTCGGGGTACACCGGGGTGCCCGGGGGAGCCCGGGGGTGCTCGGGGTGCCGGGGGTGCGCGGGGGTGCTCGGGGTGCCCGGGGGTGCCCGGGGGTGCTCGGGGTGCCCGTGGTTGACCGGGGGTTCTCGGGGTGCCCGCGGGTGCCCGGGGGTGCTCGGGGTGCCCGGGGGTGCTCGGGGGTGCTCGGGGTGCCTGGGGGTGCTCGGGGGTGCCCGGGGGTGCTCGGGGTGCCCGGGGGTGCCCGGGGGTGCTCGGGGTGCCCGGGGGTGCACGGGGGTGCTCGGGGTGCCCGGGGGTGCCCGTGGGTGCTCGGGGGTGCTTGGGGTGCCCGGGGGTGCTCGGGTTGTGCTTGGGGTGCCCGGGGGTGCTCGGGGGTGCCCTCGGGTGCTCGGGGTGCCCGGGGGTTCGCGGGGGTGCTCGGGGTGCCCGGGGGTGCCCGGGGGTGTTCGGGGGTGCCCGGGGTGTCCGGGGGTGCCCGGGGGTGCTCGGGGTGCACGGGGGTTCGCGGGGGTGCTCGGGGTGCCCGGGGGTGCCCGGGGGTGTTCGGGGATGCCCGGGGCTCCTCGGCGTGCCCGGGGGTGCCCGGGGCTCCTCGGGGTGCCCGGGGGTGCCCGGGGGTGCTCGGGGTGCCCGGGGGTGCCCGGGGGTGCTCGGGGTGCCCGGGGGTGCCCGGGGCTGCCCGGGGGTGCTCGGGGTGTCCGGGGGTGCCCGGGGGTGCCCGGGGGTGCTCGGGGTGCCCGGGGGTGCCCGGGGGTGCTCGGGGTGCCCGGGGGTGCTCGGGGTGCCCGGGGGTGCCCGGGAGTGCTCGGGGTGCGCGGGGGTGCCCGGGGGTGCTCGGGGTGCCCGGGGGTGCCCGGGGGTGCTCGGGGATGCTCGGGGTGCCCGGGGGTGCTCGGGGTGCCCGGGGGTGCCCGGGGGAGCTCGGGGTGCCCGGGGGTGCCCGGGGGTGCCCGGGGGTGCTCGGGGGTGCTCGGGGTGCCCGGGGGTGCTCGGGGTGCCCGGGGGTGCCCGGGGGAGCCCGGGGGGTGCTCGGGGTGCCGGGGGTGCGCGGGGGTGCTCGGGGTGCCCGGGGGTGCCCGGGGCTGCTCGGGGTGCCCGTGGGTGACCGGGGGAGCTCGGGGTGCCCGAGGGTGCCCGGGTGTGCTCGGGGTGCCCGGGGGTGCTCGGGGGTGCTCGGTGTGCCTGGGGGTGCTCGGGGGTGCCCGGGGCTGCTCGGGGTGCCCGGGGGTGCACGGGGGTGCTCGGGGTGCCCGGGGGTGCCCGGGGGTGCTCGGTGTGCCCGGGGGTGCCCGTGGGTGCTCGGGGTGCTTGGGATCCCAGGGGGTGCTCGGGGGTGCCCTGGGGTGCTCGGGGTGCCCGGGGGTGCTCGGGGTGCCCGGGGTGCCCGGGGGTGCCCGTGGGTACTCGGGGTGCCCGGGGGTGCCCGGGGGTGCTCGGGGTGCCCGGGTTTTCGCGGGGGTGCTCGGGGTGCCCGGGGGTGCCCGGGGGTGCTCGGGGTGCCCGGGGGTGCCCGGGGCTCCTCGGCGTGCCCGGGGGTGCCCGGGGCTCCTCGGGGTGCCCGGGGGTGCCCGGGGGTGCTCGGGGTGCCGGGGGGTGCCCGGGGGTGCTCGGGGTGCTTGGGGGTGCCCGTGGGTGCTCGGGGGTGCTCGGGGTGCCCGGGGGTGCCCGGGGCTGCCCGGGGGTGCTCGGGGTGCCCGGGGGTGCCCAGGGGTTTTCGGGGTGCCCGGGGGTGCCCGGGGGTGCTCGGGGTGCCCGGGGGTGCCCGGGGGTGCTCGGGGTGCCCGGGGGTGCCCGGGGGTGCTCGCTGTGCCCGGGGGTGCCCGGGGGTGCTCGGGGTGCGCTGGGGGTGCCCGGGGGTGCTCGGGGTGCCCGGGGGTGCACGGGGGTGCTCGGGGGTGCTCGGGGTGCCCGGGGGTGCTCGGGGTGCCCGGGGGTGCCCGGGGGATCTCGGGGTGCACAGGGGTGCCCGGGGGTGCTCGGGTTGCCCGGGGGTGCCCGTGGGTGCTCGGGGGTGATCGGGGTGCTCGGGGGTGCCCGGGGCTGCCCGGGGGTGCTCGGGGTGCCCGGGGGTGCCCGGGGGTTTTCGGGGTGCCCGGGGGTGCCCGGGGGTGCTCGGGGTGCCCGGGGGTGCCCGGGGGTGCTCGGGGTGCCCGGGGGTGTTCGGGGAGCCCGGGGGTGTTCGGGGAGCCCGGGGGTGCCCGGGGGTGCTCGGGGTGCGCGGGGGTGCCCGGGGGTGCTCGGGGTGCCCGGGGGTGCCCGGGGGTGCTCGGCGGTGCGCGGGGTGCTCGGGGGTGCTCGGGGTGCCCGGGGGTGCCGGGGGAGCTCGGGGGTGCCCGGGGGTGCTCGGGGTGCGCGGGGGTGCCTGGGGGTGCTCGGGGTGCCCGGGGGTGCCCGGGGGTGCTCGGGGGTGCTCGGGGTGCCCGGGGGTGCTCGGCGTGCCCGGGGGTGCGGGGGGAGCTCGGGGTGCCCGGGGGTGCTCGGGGGTGCTCGGGGTGCCTGGGGGTGCTCGGGGGTGCCCGTGGGTGCTCGGGGTGCCCAGGGGTGCCCGGGGGTGCCCGTGGGTGCTCGGGGGTGCTTGGGATGCCCGGGGGTGCTCGGGTTGTGCTTGGGGTGCCCGGGGGTGCTCGGGGGTGCCCGTGGGTGCTCGGGGGTGCTTGGGATGCCCGGGGGTGCTCGGGTTGTGCTTGGGGTGCCCGGGGGTGTTCGGGGATGCCCGGGGCTCCTCGGCATGCCCGGGGGTGCCCGGGGCTCCTCGGGGTGCCCGGGGGTGCCCGGGGGTGCTCGGGGTGCCCGGGGGTGCCCGGGGGTGCTCGGGGTGCCCGGGGGTGCCCGGGGCTGCCCGGGGGTGCTCGGGGTGCCCGGGGGTGCCCGGGGGTGCCCGGGGGTGCTCGGGGTGCCCGGGGGTGCCTGGGGGTGCTTGGGGTGCCCGGGGGTGCTCGGGGTGCCCGGGGGTGCCCGGGGGCGCTCGGGGTGCGCGGGGGTGCCCGGGGGTGCTCGGGGTGCCCGGGGGTGCCCGGGAGTGCTCGGGGATGCTCGGGGTGCCCGGGGGTGCTCGGGGGCCCGGGGGTGCCCGGGGGAGCTCGGGGTGCCCGGGGGTGCTCGGGTTGCCGGGGGTGCGCGGGGGTGCTCGGGGTGCCCGGGTGTGCCCGGGGGTGCTCGGGGTGCCCGTGGGTGACCGGGGGAGCTCGGGGTGCCCGAGGGTGCCCGGGGGTGCTCGGGGTGCCCGGGGTTGCTCGGGGGTGCTCGGTGTGCCTGGGGGTGCTCGGGGGTGCCCGGGGCTGCTCGGGGTGCCCGGGGGTGCACGGGTGTGCTCGGGGTGCCCGGGGGTGCCCGGGGGTGCTCGGTGTGCCCGGGGGTGCCCGTGGGTGCTCGGGGTGCTTGGGGTGCCAGGGGGTGCTCGGGGGTGCCCTGGGGTGCTCGGGGTGCCCGGGGGTGCTCGGGGTGCCCGGGGTGCCCGGGGGTGCCCGTGGGTGCTCGAGGTGCCCGGGGGTGCCCGGGGGTGCTCGGGGTGCCCGGGTTTTCGCGGGGGTGCTCGGGGTGCCCGGGGGTGCCCGGGGGTGCTCGGGGTGCCCGGGGGTGCCCGGGGCTCCTCGGCGTGCCCGGGGGTGCCCGGGGCTCCTCGGGGTGCCCGGGGGTGCCCGGGGGTGCTCGGGGTGCCGGGGGGTGCCCGGGGGTGCTCGGGGTGCTTGGGGGTGCCGTGGGTGCTCGGGCGTGCTCGGGGTGCCCGGGGGTGCCCGGGGCTGCCCGGGGGTGCTCGGGGTGCCCGGGGGTGCCCGGGGGTTTTCGGGGTGCCCGGGGGTGCCCGGGGGTGCTCGGGGTGCCCGGGGGTGCCCGGGGGTGCTAGGGGTGCCCGGGGGTGCCCGGGGGTGCTCGGGGTGCCCGGGGGTGCCCGGGGGTGCTCGGGGTGCGCTGGGGGTGCCCGGGGGTGCTCGGGGTGCCCGGGGGTGCACGGGGGTGCTCGGGGGTGCTCGGGGTGCCCGGGGGTGCACGGGGTGCCCGGGGGTGCCCGGGGGATCTCGGGGTGCCCGGGGGTGCCCGGGGGTGCTCGGGGTGCCCGGGGGTGCTCGGGGGTGCTCGGGGTGCCTGGGGGTGCTCGGGGATGCCCGGGGGTGCTCGGGGTGCCCGGGGGTGCCCGGGGGTGCTCGGGGTGCCCGGGGGTGCCCGGGGGTGCCCGTGGGTGCTCGGGGTGGCTCGGGTTGCCCGGGGGTGCCCGGGGGTGCCCGTGGGTGCCCGGGGGTGCCCGGGGGTGCTCGGAGTGCCCGGGGGTGCCCGGGGGTGCTCGGGGTGCCCGGGGGTGCCCGGGGGTGCTCGGGGTGCCCGGGGGTGCCCGGGGGTGCTCGGGGTGCCCGGGTGTGCCCGGGGGTGCTCGGGGTGCCCGTGGGTGACCGGGGGTGCTCAGGGTGCCCGGGGGTGCCCGGGGGTGCTCGGGGTTCCCGGGGGTGCTCGGGGTGCCTGGGGGTGCTCGGGGTGCCCGGGGGTGCCCGGTGGTGCTCGGGGTGCCCGGGGGTGCCCGGGGGTTTTCGGGGTGCCCGGGGGTGCCCGGGGGTCCTCGGGGTGCCCGGGGGTGCCCGGGGGTGCTCGGGGTGCCCGGGGGTGCTCGGGGTGCCCGGGGGTGCCCGGGGGTGCTCGGGGTGCCCGGGGGTGCCCGGGGGTGCTCGGGGTGCCCGGGGGTACCCGGGGGTGCTCGGGGTGCGCGGGGGTGCCCGGGGGTGCTCGGGGTACCCGGGGGTGCCCGGGGGTGCTCGGGGTGCCCGGGGGTGCCCGGGTTAGCTCGGGGTGCCCGGGGTGCCCGGGGGTGCTCGGGGGTGCTCGGGGTGCCCGGGGGTGCTCGGGGTGCCCGGGGGTGCCCGGGGGAGCCCGGGGGTGCTCGGGGTGCCGGGGGTGCGCGGGGGTGCTCGGGGTGCCCGGGGGTGCCCGGGGGTGCTCGGGGTGCCCGTGGGTGAACGGGGGAGCTCGGGGTGCCCGGGGGTGCCCGGGGGTGCACGGGGTGCCCGGGGGTGCTCGGGGGTGCTCGGGGTGCCTGGGGGTGCTCGGGGGTGCTCGGGGGTGCTCGGGGTGCCCGGGGATGCCCGGGGGTGCTCGGGGTTCCCGGGGGTGCCCGGGGGTGCTCGGGGTGCCCGGGGGTGCCCGTGGGTGCTCGGGGTGCTTGGGGTGCCCGGGGGTGCTCGGGGGTGCCCTGGGGTGCTCGGGGTGCCCGGGGGTGCTCGGGGTGCCCGGGGGTGCTCGGGGTGCCCGGGGTGCCCGGGGGTGCCCGGGGGTGCTCGGGGTGCCCGGGGGTGCCCGGGGGTGCTCGGGGTGCCCGGGGTTTCGCGGGGGTGCTCGGGGTGCCCGGGGGTGCCCGGGGTTGCTCGGGGTGCCCGGGGGTGCCCGGGGCTCCTCGGCGTGCCCGGGGGTGCCCGGGGCTCCTCGGGGTGCCCGGGGGTGCCCGGGGGTGCTCGGGGTGCCCGGGGGTGCCCGGGGGTGCTCGGGGTGCCCGGGGGTGCCCGTGGGTGCTCGGGGGTGCTCGGGGTGCTCGGGGGTGCCCGGGGCTGCCCGGGGGTGCTCGGGGTGCCTGGGGGTGCCCGGGGGTTTTCGGGGTGCCCGGGGGTGCCCGGGGGTGCTCGGGGTGCCCGGGGGTGCCCGGGGGTGCTCGGGGTGCCCGGGGGTGTTCGGGGAGCCCGGGGGTGTTCGGGGAGCCCGGGGGTGCCCGGGGGTGCTCGGGGTGCCCGGGGGTGCTCGGGGTGCCCGGGGGTGCGGGGGGAGCTCGGGGTGCCCGGGGGTGCCCGTGGGTGCTCGGGGTGCCCGGGGGTGCTCGTGGGTGCTCGGGGTGCCTGGGGGTGCTCGGGGGTGCCCGGGGGTGCTCGGGGTGCCCGGGGGTGCCCGGGGGTGCCCGTGGGTGCTCGGGGGTGCTTGGGGTGCCCGGGGGTGCTCGGGTTGTGCTTGGGGTGCCCGGGGGTGCTCGGGGGTGCCCTCGGGTGCTCGGGGTGCCCGGGGGTGCTCGGGGTGCCCGGGGTGTCCGGGGGTGCCCGGGGTGTCCGGGGGTGCCCGGGGGTGCTCGGGGTGCCCGGGGGTTCGCGGGGGTGCTCGGGGTGCCCGGGGGTGCCCGGGGGTGTTCGGGGATGCCCGGGGCTCCTCGGCGTGCCCGGGGGTGCCCGGGGCTCCTCGGGGTGCCCGGGGGTGCCCGGGGGTGCTCGGGGTGCCCGGGGGTGCCCGGGGGTGCTCGGGGTGCCCGGGGGTGCTCGTGGGTGCTCGGGGTGCCTGGGGGTGCTCGGGGGTGCCCGGGGGTGCTCGGGGTGCCCGGGGGTGCCCGGGGGTGCCCGTGGGTGCTCGGGGGTGCTTGGGGTGCCCGGGGGTGCTCGGGTTGTGCTTGGGGTGCCCGGGGGTGCTCGGGGGTGCCCTCGGGTGCTCGGGGTGCCCGGGGGTGCTCGGGGTGCCCGGGGGTGCTCGGGGTGCCCGGGGGTGCCCGGGGGAGCTCGGGGTGCCCGGGGGTGCCCGGGGGTGCCCGGGGGTGCTCGGGGGTGCTCGGGGTGCCCGGGGGTGCTCGGGGTGCCCGGGGGTGCCCGGGGGAGCCCGGGGGTGCTCGGGGTGCCGGGGGGTGCGCGGGGTGTGCTCGGGGTGCCCGGGGGTGCCGGGGTGCCCGGGGGTGCTCGGGGTGCCCGGGGGTGCCCGGGGCTGCCCGGGGGTGCTCGGGGTGCCTGGGGGTGCCCGGGGGGCCCGGGGGTGCTCGGGGTGCCCAGGGGTGCCCGGGGGTGCTCGGGGTGCCCGGGGGTGCCCGGGGGTGCTCGGGGTGCGCGGGGGTGCCCGGGAGTGCTCGGGGTGCACGGGGGTGCCCGGGGGTGCTCGGGGATGCTCGGGGTGCCCGGGGGTGCTCGGGGTGCCCGGGGGTGCCCGGGGGAGCTCGGGGTGCCCGGGGGTGCCCGGGGGTGCCCGGGGGTGCTCGGGGGTGCTCGGGGTGCCCGGGGGTGCTCGGGGTGCCCGGGGGTGCCCGGGGGAGCCCGGGGGTGCTCGGGGTGCCGGGGGTGCGCGGGGGTGCTCGGGGTGCCCGGGGGTGCCCGGGGGTGCTCGGGGTGCCGGAGGGTGCCCGGGGGTGCTCGGGGTGCCCGGGGGTGCTCGGGGTTTCTCGGTGTGCCTGGGGGTGCTCGGGGGTGCCCGGGGCTGCTCGGGGTGCCCGGGGGTGCACGGGGGTGCTCGGGGTGCCCGGGGGTGCCCGGGGGTGCTCGGGGTGCCCGGGGGTGCCCGGGGGTGCTCGGGGTGCCCGGGGGTGCCCGTGGGTGCTCGGGGGTGCTCGGGGTGCTCGGGGGTGCCCGGGGCTGCCCGGGGGTGCTCGGGGTGCCCGGGGGTGCCCGGGGGTTTTCGGGGTGCCCGGGGGTGCCCGGGGGTGCTCGGGGTGCCCGGGGGTGCCCGGGGGTGCTCGGGGTGCCCGGGGGTGTTCGGGGAGCCCGGGGGTGTTCGGGGAGCCCGGGGGTGCCCGGGGGTGCTCGGGGTGCCCGGGGGTGCTCGGGGTGCCCGGGGGTGCGGGGGGAGCTCGGGGTGCCCGGGGGTGCCCGTGGGTGCTCGGGGTGCCCGGGGGTGCTCGTGGGTGCTCGGGGTGCCTGGGGGTGCTCGGGGGTGCCCGGGGGTGCTCGGGGTGCCCGGGGGTGCCCGGGGGTGCCCGTGGGTGCTCGGGGGTGCTTGGGGTGCCCGGGGGTGCTCGGGTTGTGCTTGGGGTGCCCGGGGGTGCTCGGGGGTGCCCTCGGGTGCTCGGGGTGCCCGGGGGTGCTCGGGGTGCCCGGGGTGTCCGGGGGTGCCCGGGGTGTCCGGGGGTGCCCGGGGGTGCTCGGGGTGCCCGGGGGTTCGCGGGGGTGCTCGGGGTGCCCGGGGGTGCCCGGGGGTGTTCGGGGATGCCCGGGGCTCCTCGGCGTGCCCGGGGGTGCCCGGGGCTCCTCGGGGTGCCCGGGGGTGCCCGGGGGTGCTCGGGGTGCCCGGGGGTGCCCGGGGGTGCTCGGGGTGCCCGGGGGTGCCCGGGGCTGGCCGGGGGTGCTCGGGGTGCCCGGGGGTGCCCGGGGGGCCCGGGGGTGCTCGGGGTGCCCAGGGGTGCCCGGGGGTGCTCGGGGTGCCCGGGGGTGCCCGGGGGTGCTCGGGGTGCGCGGGGGTGCCCGGGAGTGCTCGGGGTGCACGGGGGTGCCCGGGGGTGCTCGGGGATGCTCGGGGTGCCCGGGGGTGCTCGGGGTGCCCGGGGGTGCCCGGGGGAGCTCGGGGTGCCCGGGGGTGCCCGGGGGTGCCCGGGGGTGCTCGGGGGTGCTCGGGGTGCCCGGGGGTGCTCGGGGTGCCCGGGGGTGCCCGGGGGAGCCCGGGGGTGCTCGGGGTGCCGGGGGTGCGCGGGGGTGCTCGGGGTGCCCGGGGGTGCCCGGGGGTGCTCGGGGTGCCCGAGGGTGCCCGGGGGTGCTCGGGGTGCCCGGAAGTGCTCGGGGTTTCTCGGTGTGCCTGGGGGTGCTCGGGGGTGCCCGGGGCTGCTCGGGGTGCCCGGGGGTGCACGGGGGTGCTCGGGGTGCCCGGGGGTGCCCGGGGGTGCTCGGTGTGCCCGGGGGTGCCCGTGGGTGCTCGGGGTGCTTGGGGTGCCAGGGGGTGCTCGGGGGTGCCCTGGGGTGCTCGGGGTGCCCGGGGGTGCTCGGGGTGCCCGGGGTGCCCGGGGGTGCCCGTGGGTGCTCGGGGTGCCCGGGGGTGCCCGTGGGTGCTCGGGGTGGCTCGGGGTGCCCGGGGGTGCCCGGGGGTGCCCGTGGGTGCCCGGGGGTGCCCGGGGGTGCTCGGAGTGCCCGGGGGTGCCCGGGGGTGCTCGGGGTGCCCGGGGGTGCCCGGGGGTGCTCGGGGTGCCCGGGGGTGCCCGGGGGTGCTCGGGGTGCCCGGGTGTGCCCGGGGGTGCTCGGGGTGCCCGTGGGTGACCGGGGGTGCTCAGGGTGCCCGGGGGTGCCCGGGGGTGCTCGGGGTTCCCGGGGGTGCTCGGGGTGCCTGGGGGTGCTCGGGGTGCCCGGGGGTGCCCGGTGGTGCTCGGGGTGCCCGGGGGTGCCCGGGGGTTTTCGGGGTGCCCGGGGGTGCCCGGGGGTCCTCGGGGTGCCCGGGGGTGCCCGGGGGTGCTCGAGGTGCCCGGGGGTGCTCGGGGTGCCCGGGGGTGCCCGGGGGTGCTCGGGGTGCCCGGGGGTGCCCGGGGGTGCTCGGGGTGCCCGGGGGTACCCGGGGGTGCTCGGGGTGCGCGGGGGTGCCAGGGGGTGCTCGGGGTACCCGGGGGTGCCCGGGGGTGCTCGGGGTGCCCGGGGGTGCCCGGGGGAGCTCGGGGTGCCCGGGGTGCCCGGGGGTGCTCGGGGGTGCTCGGGGTGCCCGGGGGTGCTCGGGGTGCCCGGGGGTGCCCGGGGGAGCCCGGGGGTGCTCGGGGGTGCTTGGGGTGCCCGGGGGTGCTCGGGTTGTGCTTGGGGTGCCCGGGGGTGCTCGGGGGTGCCCTCGGGTGCTCGGGGTGCCCGGGGGTGCTCGGGGTGCCCGGGGTGTCGGGGGTGCCCGGGGTGTCCGGGGGTGCCCGGGGGTGCTCGGGGTGCCCGGGGGTTCGCGGGGGTGCTCGGGGTGCCCGGGGGTGCCCGGGGGTGTTCGGGGATGCCCGGGGCTCCTCGGCGTGCCCGGGGGTGCCCGGGGCTCCTCGGGGTGCCCGGGGGTACCCGGGGGTGCCCGGGGGTGCGCGGGGTGCCCGGGGGTGCCCGGGGCTCCTCGGGGTGCCCGGGGGGCCCGGGGGTGCTCGGGGTGCCCGGGGGTGCGGGGGGAGCTCGGGGTGCCCGGGGGTGCCCGTGGGTGCTCGGGGTGCCCGGGGGTGCTCGGGGGTGCTCGGGGTGCCTGGGGGTGCTCGGGGGTGCCCGGGGGTGCTCGGGGTGCCCGGGGGTGCCCGGGGGTGCCCGTGGGTGCTCGGGGGTGCTTGGGGTGCCCGGGGGTGCTCGGGTTGTGCTTGGGGTGATCGGGGGTGCTCGGGGGTGCCCTCGGGTGCTCGGGGTGCCCGGGGTGCTCGGGGTGCCCGGGGTGTCGGGGGTGCCCGGGGTGTCCGGGGGTGCCCGGGGGTGCTCGGGGTGCCCGGGGGTTCGCGGGGGTGCTCGGGGTGCCCGGGGGTGCCCGGGGGTGTTCGGGGATGCCCGGGGCTCCTCGGCGTGCCCGGGGGTGCCCGGGGCTCCTCGGGGTGCCCGGGGGTGCCCGGGGGTGCTCGGGGTGCCCGGGGGTGCCCGGGGGTGCTCGGGGTGCCCGGGGGTGCCCGGGGCTGCCCGGGGGTGCTCGGGGTGCCCGGGGGTGCCCGGGGGGCCCGGGGGTGCTCGGGGTGCCCAGGGGTGCCCGGGGGTGCTCGGGGTGCCCGGGGGTGCCCGGGGGTGCTCGGGGTGCGCGGGGGTGCCCGGGAGTGCTCGGGGTGCACGGGGGTGCCCGGGGGTGCTCGGGGATGCTCGGGGTGCCCGGGGGTGCTCGGGGTGCCCGGGGGTGCCCGGGGGAGCTCGGGGTGCCCGGGGGTGCCCGGGGGTGCCCGGGGGTGCTCGGGGGTGCTCGGGGTGCCCGGGGGTGCTCGGGGTGCCCGGGGGTGCCCGGGGGAGCCCGGGGGTGCTCGGGGTGCCGGGGGTGCGCGGGGGTGCTCGGGGTGCCCGGGGGTGCCCGGGGGTGCTCGGGGTGCCCGAGGGTGCCCGGGGGTGCTCGGGGTGCCCGGGGGTGCTCGGGGTTTCTCGGTGTGCCTGGGGGTGCTCGGGGGTGCCCGGGGCTGCTCGGGGTGCCCGGGGGTGCACGGGGGTGCTCGGGGTGCCCGGGGGTGCCCGGGGGTGCTCGGTGTGCCCGGGGGTGCCCGTGGGTGCTCGGGGTGCTTGGGGTGCCAGGGGGTGCTCGGGGGTGCCCTGGGGTGCTCGGGGTGCCCGGGGGTGCTCGGGGTGCCCGGGGTGCCCGGGGGTGCCCGTGGGTGCTCGGGGTGCCCGGGGGTGCCCGGGGGTGCTCGGGGTGCCCGGGTTTTCGCGGGAGTGCTCGGGGTGCCCGGGGGTGCCCGGGGGTGCTCGGGGTGCCCGGGGGTGCCCGGGGCTCCTCGGCGTGCCCGGGGGTGCCCGGGGCTCCTCGGGGTGCCCGGGGGTGCCCGGGGGTGCTCGGGGTGCCGGGGGGTGCCCGGGGGTGCTCGGGGTGCTTGGGGGTGCCCGTGGGTGCTCGGGGGTGCTCGGGGTGCCCGGGGGTGCCCGGGGCTGCCCGGGGGTGCTCGGGGTGCCCGGGGGTTCCCGGGGGTTTTCGGGGTGCCCGGGGGTGCCCGGGGGTGCTCGGGGTGCCCGGGGGTGACCGGGGGTGCTCGGGGTGCCCGGGGGTGCCCGAGGGTGCTCGGGGTGCCCGGGGGTGCCCGGGGGTGCTCGGGGTGCGCTGGGGGTGCCCGGGGGTGCTCGGGGTGCCCGGAGGTGCACGGGGGTGCTCGGGGTGCCCGGGGGTGCCCGGGGCTGCCCGGGGGTGCTCGGGGTGCCCGGGGGTGCCCGGGGGGCCCGGGGGTGCTCGGGGTGCCCAGGGGTGCCCGGGGGTGCTCGGGGTGCCCGGGGGTGCCCGGGGGTGCTCGGGGTGCGCGGGGGTGCCCGGGAGTGCTCGGGGTGCACGGGGGTGCCCGGGGGTGCTCGGGGATGCTCGGGGTGCCCGGGGGTGCTCGGGGTGCCCGGGGGTGCCCGGGGGAGCTCGGGGTGCCCGGGGGTGCCCGGGGGTGCCCGGGGGTGCTCGGGGGTGCTCGGGGTGCCCGGGGGTGCTCGGGGTGCCCGGGGGTGCCCGGGGGAGCCCGGGGGTGCTCGGGGTGCCGGGGGTGCGCGGGGGTGCTCGGGGTGCCCGGGGGTGCCCGGGGGTGCTCGGGGTGCCCGAGGGTGCCCGGGGGTGCTCGGGGTGCCCGGGGGTGCTCGGGGTTTCTCGGTGTGCCTGGGGGTGCTCGGGGGTGCCCGGGGCTGCTCGGGGTGCCCGGGGGTGCACGGGGGTGCTCGGGGTGCCCGGGGGTGCCCGGGGGTGCTCGGTGTGCCCGGGGGTGCCCGTGGGTGCTCGGGGTGCTTGGGGTGCCAGGGGGTGCTCGGGGGTGCCCTGGGGTGCTCGGGGTGCCCGGGGGTGCTCGGGGTGCCCGGGGTGCCCGGGGGTGCCCGTGGGTGCTCGGGGTGCCCGGGGGTGCCCGGGGGTGCTCGGGGTGCCCGGGTTTTCGCGGGAGTGCTCGGGGTGCCCGGGGGTGCCCGGGGGTGCTCGGGGTGCCCGGGGGTGCCCGGGGCTCCTCGGCGTGCCCGGGGGTGCCCGGGGCTCCTCGGGGTGCCCGGGGGTGCCCGGGGGTGCTCGGGGTGCCGGGGGGTGCCCGGGGGTGCTCGGGGTGCTTGGGGGTGCCCGTGGGTGCTCGGGGGTGCTCGGGGTGCCCGGGGGTGCCCGGGGCTGCCCGGGGGTGCTCGGGGTGCCCGGGGGTTCCCGGGGGTTTTCGGGGTGCCCGGGGGTGCCCGGGGGTGCTCGGGGTGCCCGGGGGTGACCGGGGGTGCTCGGGGTGCCCGGGGGTGCCCGAGGGTGCTCGGGGTGCCCGGGGGTGCCCGGGGGTGCTCGGGGTGCGCTGGGGGTGCCCGGGGGTGCTCGGGGTGCCCGGAGGTGCACGGGGGTGCTCGGGGTGTGCTCGGGGTGCCCGGGGGTGCTCGGGGTGCCCGGGGGTGCCCGGGGGATCTCGGGGTGCCCGGGGGTGCCCGGGGGTGCTCGGGGTGCCCGGGGGTGCTCGGGGGTGCTCGGGGTGCCTGGGGGTGCTCGGGGGTGCCCGGGGGTGCTCGGGGTGCCCGGGGGTGCCCGGGGGTGCCCGGGGGTGCTCGGGGTGCCCGGGGGTGCCCGGGGGTGCTCAGGGTGCCCGGGGGTTTCCATGGGGTGCCCGTGGGTGCTCGGGGGTGCTCGGGGTGCCCGGGGGTGCCCGGGGGTGCCCGTGGGTGCCCGGGGGTGCCCGGGGGTGCTCGGAGTGCCCGGGGGTGCCCGGGGGTGCTCGGGGTGCCCGGGGGTGCCCGGGGGTGCTCGGGGTGCCCGGGGGTGCCCGGGGGTGCTCGGGGTGCCCGGGTGTGCCCGGGGGTGCTCGGGGTGCCCGTGGGTGAGCGGGGGTGCTCAGGGTGCCCGGGGGTGCCCGGGGGTGCTCGGGGTTCCCGGGGGTGCTCGGGGTGCCTGGGGGTGCTCGGGGTGCCCGGGGGTGCCCGGTGGTGCTCGGGGTGCCCGGGGGTGCCCGGGGGTTTTCGGGGTGCCCTGGGGTGCCCGGGGGTCCTCGGGGTGCCCGGGGGTGCCCGGGGGTGCTCGGGGTGCCCGGGGGTGCTCGGGGTGCCCGGGGGTGCCCGGGGGTGCTCGGGGTGCCCGGGGGTGCCCGGGGGTGCTCGGGGTGCCCGGGGGTGCCCGGGAGTGCTCGGGGTGCGCGGGGGTGCCCGGGGGTGCTCGGGGTGCCCGGGGGTGCCCGGGGGTGCTCGGGGTGCCCGGGGGTGCCCGGGGGAGCTCGGGGTGCCCGGGGTGCCCGGGGGTGCTCGGGGGTGCTCGGGGTGCCCGGGGGTGCTCGGGGTGCCCGGGGGTGCCCGGGGGAGCCCGGGGGTGCTCGGGGTGCCGGGGGTGCGCGGGGGTGCGCGGGCGTGCTCGGGGTGCCTGGGGGTGCCCGGGGGTGCTCGGGGTGCCCGTGGGTGAACGGGGGAGCTCGGGGTGCCCGGGGGTGCCCGGGGGTGCTCGGGGTTCCCGGGGGTGCCCGGGGGTGCTCGGGGTGCCCGGGGGTGCCCTGGGGTGCTCGGGGTGCCCGGGGGTGCTCGGGGTGCCCGGGGGTGCTCGGGGTGCCCGGGGGTGCTCAGGGTGCCCGGGGTGCCCGGGAGTGCCCGGGGGTGCTCGGGGTGCCCGGGGGTGCCCGGGGGTGCTCGGGGTGCCCGGGGTTTCGCGGGGGTGCTCGGGGTGCCCGGGGGTGCCTGGGGTTGCTCGGGGTGCCCGGGGGTGCCCGGGGCTCCTCGGCGTGCCCGGGGGTGCCCGGGGCTCCTCGGGGTGCCCGGGGGTGCCCGGGGGTGCTCGGGGTGCCCGGGGGTACCCGGGGGTGCTCGGGGTGCCCGGGGGTGCCCGTGGGTGCTCGGGGGTGCTCGGGGTGCTCGGGGGTGCCCGGGGCTGCCCGGGGGTGCTCGGGGTGCCCGGGGGTGCCCGGGGGTTTTCGGGGTGCCCGGGGGTGCCCGGGGGTGCTCGGGGTGCCCGGGGGTGCCCGGGGGTGCTCGGGGTGCCGGGGGTGTTCGGGGAGCCCGGGGGTGTTCGGGGAGCCCGGGGGTGCCCGGGGGTGCTCGGGGTGCGCGGGGGTGCCCGGGGGTGCTCGGGGTGCCCGGGGGTGCCCGGGGGTGCTCGGGGGTGCTCGGGGTGCCCGGGGGTGCTCGGGGTGCCCGGGGGTGCCCGGGGAGCTCGGGGTGCCCGGGGGTGCCCGTGGGTGCTCGGGGTGCCGGGGGTGCTCGGGGTGCTCGGGGTGCCTGGGGGTGCTCGGGGGTGCCCGGGGGTGCTCGGGGTGCCCGGGGGTGCCCGGGGGTGCCCGTGGGTGCTCGGGGGTGCTCGGGGTGCCCGGGGGTGCTCGGGGGTGCCCTGGGGTGCTCGGGGTGCCCGGGGATGCTCGTGGTGCCCGGGGTGCCCGGGGGTGCCCGGGGGTGCTCGGGGTGCCCGGGGGTGCCCGGGGGTGCTCGGTGTGCCCGGGGGTGCGCGGGGGTGCTCGGGGTGCCTAGGGGTGCTTGGGGGTGCCCGGGGGTGCTCGGGGTGCCCGGGGGTGCTCGGGGTGCCCGGGGGTGCCCGGGGGTGCTCGGGGTGCCCGGGGGTGTTCGGGGAGCCCGGGGGTGTTCGTGGAGCCCGGGGGTGCCCGGGGGTGCTCGGGGTGCGCGGGGGTGCCCGGGGGTGCTCGGGGTGCCCGGGGGTGCCGGGGGAGCTCGGGGTGCCCGGGGGTGCCCGTGGGTGCTCGGGGTGCCCGGGGGTGCTCGGGGGTGCTCGGGGTGCCTGGGGGTGCTCGGGGGTGCCCCGGGGTGCTCGGGGTGCCCGGGGGTGCCCGGGGGTGCCCGGGGGTGCCCGTGGGTGCTCGGGGGTGCTCGGGGTGCCCGGGGGTGCTCGGGGGTGCCCTGGGGTGCTCGGGGTGCCCGGGGATGCTCGTGGTGCCCGGGGTGCCCGGGGGTGCCCGGGGGTGCTCGGGGTGCCCGGGGGTGCCCGGGGGTGCTCGGTGTACCCGGGGTGCACGGGGGTGCCCTGGGGTGCTCGGGGTGCCCGGGGGTGCTCGGGGTGCCCGGGGTGCCCGGGGATGCCCGGGGGTGCTCGTGGTGCCCGGGGGTGCTCGGGAGTGCTCGCGGTGCTGGGGTGCTCGGGGGTGCCGGGGGTGCTCGGGGTGCCCGGGGGTGCCCGGGGGTGCTCGGGGTGCCGGGGGTGCCCAGGGGTGCTCGGGGTGCCCGGGGGTGCCGGTGGTGGTTCGGGGGTGCCCGGGGGTGCCCGGGGGTGCTCGGGGTGCACGGGGGTGCCCGTGGGTGGTCGGGGGTGCTCGGGGTGCCCGGGGGTGCCCAGGGGTGCTCGGGGTGCCCGTGGGTGCCCGGGGGTGCTCGGGGTGCCCGGGGGTGCCCGGGGGTGCTCGGGGTGCCCGGGGGTGCCCGGGGGTGCTCGGGGTGCGCGGTGGTGCCCGGGGGTGCTCGGGGTGCCCGGGGGTGCCCGGGGGTGCTCGGGGGTGCTCGGGGTGGCCCGGGGGTGCTCGGGGTGCCCGGGGGTGCCCGGGGGAGCACGGGGGTGCTCGGGGTTCCCGGGGTGCCCGGGGGTGCCCGGGGGTGCTCGGGTGCCCGGGGGTGCCCGGGGTGCTCGGGGTGCCCGGGGGTGCCCGTGGGTGCTCGGGGGTGCTCGGGGTGCCCGGGGGTGCTCGGGGGTGCCCGGGGGTGCTCGGGGTGCCCGGGGATGCTCGGGGTGCCCGGGGGTGCCCGGGGTGCTCGGGGTGCCCGGGGCTGCCCGGGGGTGCTCGGGGTGCCGGAGGTTCCCGGGGGTGCTCGGGGTGCCCGGGGGTGCCCGGGGGTGCTCGGGGTGCCCGTGGGTGCCCGGGGGTGCTCGGGGTGCCCGGGGTGCCCGGGGTGCTCGGGGTGCCCGGGGGTGCCCGGCGGTGCTCGGGGTGCGCGGTGGTGCCCGGGGGTGCTCGGGGTGCCTGGGGGTGCTCGGGGTGCCCGGGGGTGCCCCGGTGGTGCTCGGGGTGCCCGGGGGTGCCCGGGGGTTTTCGGGGTGCCCGGGGTGCCCGGGGTCCTCGGGGTGCCCGGGGGTGCCCGGGTGCTCGGGGTGCCCGGGGGTGCTCGGGGTGCCCGGGGGTGCCCGGGGGTGCTCGGGGTGCCCGGGGGTGCCCGGGGGTGCTCGGGGTGCCCGGGGG
The DNA here is from genome assembly GCF_048934315.1 of Petromyzon marinus. Taxonomy (NCBI): domain Eukaryota; kingdom Metazoa; phylum Chordata; class Hyperoartia; order Petromyzontiformes; family Petromyzontidae; genus Petromyzon; species Petromyzon marinus. The sequence goes on from NW_027423098.1 coordinate 245,186, forward strand.
TGCCCGGGAGTGCTCGGGGTGCGCGGGGGTGCCCGGGGGTGCTCGGGGTGCCCGGGGGTGCCCGGGGGTGCTCGGGGTGCCCGGGGGTGCCCGGGGGAGCTCGGGGTGCCCGGGGTGCCCGGGGGTGCTCGGGGGTGCTCGGGGGTGCCCGGGGGTGCTCGGGGTGCCCGGGGGTGCCCGGGGGAGCCCGGGGGTGCTCGGGGTGCCGGGGGTGCGCGGGGTGCGCGGGGTACTCGGGGTGCCTGGGGGTGCCCGGGGGTGCTCGGGGTGCCCGTGGGTGAACGGGGGAGCTCGGGGTGCCCGGGGGTGCCCGGGGGTGCTCGGGGTTCCCGGGGGTGCCCCGGGGGTGCTCGGGGTGCCCGGGGGTGCCCGTGGGTGCTCGGGGAGCTTGGGGTGCCCGGGGGTGCTCGGGGGTGCCCTGGGGTGCTCGGGGTGCCCGGGGGTGCTCGGGGTGCCCGGGGGTGCTCAGGGTGCCCGGGGTGCCCGGGGGTGCCCGGGGGGCTCGGGGTGCCCGGGGGTGCCCGGGGGTGCTCGGGGTGCCCGGGGTTTCGCGGGGGTGCTCGGGGTGCCCGGGGGTGCCTGGGGTTGCTCGGGGTGCCCGGGGTGCCCGGGGCTCCTCGGCGTGCCCGGGGGTGCCCGGGGCTCCTCGGGTGCCCGGGGTGCCCGGGGGTGCTCGGGGTGCCCGGGGGTACCCGGGGGTGCTCGGGTTGCCCGGGGGTGCTCGGGGTGCCCGGGGATGCTCGTGGTGCCCGGGGTGCCCGGGGGTGCCCGGGGGTGCTCGGGGTGCCCGGGGGTGCCCGGGGGTGCTCGGTGTGCCCGGGGGTGCGCGGGGGTGCTCGGGGTGCCTAGGGGTGCTTGGGGGTGCCCGGGGGTGCTCGGGGTGCCCGGGGGTGCTCGGGGTGCCCGGGGGTGCCCGGGGGTGCTCGGGGTGCCCGGGGGTGTTCGGGGAGCCCGGGGGTGTTCGTGGAGCCCGGGGGTGCCCGGGGGTGCTCGGGGTGCCCGGGGGTACCCGGGGGTGCTCGGGGTGCCCTGGGGTGCTCGGGGTGCCCGGGGATGCTCGTGGTGCCCGGGGTGCCCGGGGGTGCACGGGGGTGCTCGGGGTGCCCGGGGGTGCCCGGGGGTGCTCGGTGTGCCCGGGGGTGCGCGGGGTGCTCGGGGTGCCTAGGGGTGCTTGGGGGTGCCCGGGGGTGCTCGGGGTGCCCGGGGGTGCTCGGGGTGCCCGGGGGTGCCCGGGGGTGCTCGGGGTGCCCGGGGGTGTTCGGGGAGCCCGGGGGTGTTCGTGGAGCCCGGGGGTGCCCGGGGGTGCTCGGGGTGCGCGGGGGTGCCCGGGGGTGCTCGGGGTGCCCGGGGGTGCCGGGGGAGCTCGGGGTGCCCGGGGGTGCCCGTGGGTGCTCGGGGTGCCCGGGGGTGCTCGGGGGTGCTCGGGGTGCCTGGGGGTGCTCGGGGGTGCCCGGGGTGCTCGGGTGCCCGGGGGTGCCCGGGGGTGCCCGTGGGTGCTCGGGGTGCTCGGGGTGCCCGGGGGTGCTCGGGGGTGCCCTGGGGTGCTCGGGGTGCCCGGGGATGCTCGTGGTGCCCGGGGTGCCCGGGGGTGCCCGGGGGTGCTCGGGGTGCCCGGGGGTGCCCGGGGGTGCACGGTGTACCCGGGGGTGCGCGGGGGTGCCCTGGGGTGCTCGGGGTGCCCGGGGGTGCTCGGGGTGCCCGGGTGCCCGGGGATGCCCGGGGGTGCTCGTGGTGCCCGGGGGTGCTCGGGAGTGCTCGCGGTGCTGGGGTGCTCGGGGGTGCCGGGGGTGCTCGGGGTGCCCGGGGGTGCCCGGGGGTGCTCGGGGTGCCGGGGGTGCCCAGGGGTGCTCGGGGTGCCCGGGGGTGCCCGTGGGTGTTCGGGGGTGCCCGGGGGTGCCCGGGGGTGCTCGGGGTGCACGGGGTGCCCGTGGGTGGTCGGGGGTGCTCGGGGTGCCCGGGGTGCCCAGGGGTGCTCGGGGTGCCCGTGGGTGCCCGGGGGTGCTCGGGGTGCCCGGGGGTGCCCGGGGGTGCTCGGGGTGCCCGGGGGTGCCCGGGGGTGCTCGGGGTGCGCGGTGGTGCCCGGGGGTGCTCGGGGTGCCCGGGGTGCCCGGGGGTGCTCGGGGGTGCTCGGGGTGCCCGGGGGTGCTCGGGGTGCCCGGGGGTGCCCGGGGGAGCACGGGGGTGCTCGGGGTTCCCGGGGGTGCCCGGGGGGTGCCCGGGGTGCTCGGGTGCCCGGGGTGCCCGGGGGTGCTCGGGGTGCCCGGGGGTGCCCGTGGGTGCTCGGGGGTGCTCGGGGTGCCCGGGGGTGCTCGGGGGCCCCGGGGGTGCTCGGGGTGCCCGGGGATGCTCGGGGTGCCCGGGGGTGCCGGGGGTGCTCGGGGTGCCCGGGGCTGCCCGGGGGTGCTCGGGGTGCCGGAGGTTCCCGGGGGTGCTCGGGGTGCCCGGGGGTGCCCGGGGTGCTCGGGGTGCCCGTGGGTGCCCGGGGGTGCTCGGGGTGCCCGGGGGTGCCCGGGGGTGCTCGGGGTGCCCGGGGGTGCCCGGCGGTGCTGGGGGTGCGCGGGGGTGCCCGGGGGTGCTCGGGGTGCCCGGGGGTGCCCGGGGGTGCTCGGGGGTGCTCGCGGTGCCCGGGGGTGCACGGGGAGCCCGGGGGTGCCCGGGGGAGCCCGGGGGTGCTCGGGGTTCACGGGGGTGCGCGGGGGTGCTCGGGGTGCCCGGGGGTGCCCGGGGGTGCCCGGGGGTGCTCGGGGTGCCCGTGGGTGACCGGGGGAGCTCGGGGTGCCCGGGGGTGCTCGGGGGTGCTCGGGGTGCCTGCGGGTGCTCGGGGGTGCCCGGGGGTGCTCGGGATGCCCGGGGGTGCCCGGGGGTGCTCGGGGTGCCCGGGGTGCCCGGGGGTGCTCGGGGTGACCGGGGGTGCTCGGGGGTGCGAGGGGTGCCTGGGGGTGCTCGGGGGTGCTCGGGGTGCCCGGGGGTGCCCGGGAGTGCTCGGGGGTGCGCGGGGTGCCCGGGGGTGCTCGGGGTGCCCGGGGGTGCCCGGGGGTGCTCGGGGTGCCCGGGGGTGCCCGGGGAGCTCGGGGTGCCCGGGTGCCCGGGGGTGCTCGGGGGTGCTCGGGGTGCCCGGGGGTGCTCGGTGCCCGGGGTGCCCGGGGAGCCCGGGGGTGCTCGGGGTGCCGGGGGTGCGCGGGGGTGCGCGGGGGTGCTCGGGGTGCCTGGGGGTGCCCGGGGGTGCTCGGGGTGCCCGTGGGGAACGGGGGAGCTCGGGGTGCCCGGGGGTGCCCGGGGGTGCTCGGGGTTCCCGGGGGTGCCCGGGGGGTGCTCGGGGTGCCCGGGGGTGCCCGTGGGTGCTCGGGGAGCTTGGGGTGCCCGGGGGTGCTCGGGGTGCCCTGGGGTGCTCGGGGTGCCCGGGGGTGCTCGGGGTGCCCGGGGGTGCTCAGGGTGCCCGGGGTGCCCGGGGGTGCCCGGGGGTGCTCGGGGTGCCCGGGGGTGCCCGGGGTGCTCGGGGTGCCCGGGGTTTCGCGGGGGTGCTCGGGGTGCCCGGGGTGCCTGGGGTTGCTCGGGGTGCCCGGGGGTGCCCGGGGCTCCTCGGCGTGCCCGGGGGTGCCCGGGGCTCCTCGGGGTGCCCGGGGGTGCCCGGGGGTGCTCGGGTGCCCGGGGGTACCCGGGGGTGCTCGGGGTGCCCGGGGGTGCCCGTGGGTGCTCGGGGGTGCTCGGGGTGCTCGGGGGTGCCCGGGGCTGCCCGGGGTGCTCGGGGTGCCCGGGGGTGCCCGGGGGTTTTCGGGGTGCCCGGGGGTGCCCGGGGGTGCTCGGGGTGCCCGGGGTGCCCGGGGGTGCTCGGGGTGCCGCGGGTGTTCGGGGAGCCCGGGGGTGTTCGGGGAGCCCGGGGGTGCCCGGGGGTGCTCGGGGTGCGCGGGGTGCCCGGGGGTGCTCGGGGTGCCCGGGGGTGCCCGGGGGTGCTCGGGGTGCTCGGGGTGCCCGGGGGTGCTCGGGGTGCCCGGGGGTGCCCGGGGAGCTCGGGGTGCCCGGGGGTGCCCGTGGGTGCTCGGGGTGCCCGGGGGTGCTCGGGGGTGCTCGGGGTGCCTGGGGGTGCTCGGGGGTGCCCGGGGTTGCTCGGGGTGCCCGGGGGTGCCCGTGGGTGCTCGGGTGCTCGGGGTGCCCGGGGGTGCTCGGGGTGCCCTGGGTGCTCGGGGTGCCCGGGATGCTCGTGGTGCCCGGGTGCCGGGGGTGCCCGGGGGTGCTCGGGGGTGCCCGGGGGTGCCCGGGGGTGCTCGGTGTGCCCGGGGGTGCGCGGGGGTGCTCGGGGTGCCTAGGGGTGCTTGGGGGTGCCCGGGGGTGCTCGGGGTGCCCGGGGGTGCTCGGGGTGCCCGGAGGGT